>NC_092286.1:0-36082 GCF_036320965.1 Panulirus ornatus
CCTGCCTGCCTCTTCGTCCAAATCTCTCTCTCATGTCTGCCTGACTCTCCTCCCCGAGCCACTTTTCTCCGGTCCAATCCTGACTTTCGTCGGCCACTCTCTCTTGTCCGCCTGAAATCTCGTCTCCCAAATGTCTCTCTCTGTCCTGCGACTCTCGTTTCCCCTTCCTCTCTCTCCTGTCCTACCTGACTCTCGTCCCCAAGCCACTCTTCTTCTTGGGCCAGCCTGGATCTCGTTCCAAACCTCTCTCTCCTGTCCTGCCGGCTCTCGTCCCATTCCTCTTCTCTCCCGTCCTGCCTAACTCTCTACCAAGCTTTTCCTCCTGTCCTGCCGACTCTAATCCCAAGGGTTCTTTCTCCAGTCCAGCCTGACTCTCGTCCCCAAGACTTCTTCTCCTGTCCTGCATGACCTCTTTCCCCCCCCTTCCCTCCCCCCCTGTCCCAGCCTTTCTTCCTGGGGCCCCCTTTTCCTGTCCCCCCCCTATCCGCCTGCCCCTCGTCCCAAACCTCTCTTTCCTATCCTCCTGCTGCCTGACTCTCGTCCCAAGGGCCCCCTCTCCGTCCAGCCTATTTTCGTCCAAGCCTTCTTTTTTCCCTTCCAGCCTACTCTCGTCCCCAATCTACTCCCCCCTGTTCCCGTTTTACTTGTCCCAAGACCTATCTTCCTGGTTCTACTACTCTCGTCCCAACCCTTATTTCCCGTTTAGCCTTACTTTTCCTCCCCAAAATTTTCCTGTTCCCCCTTACTCTGTCCCAAGCCTCTCTCTCCCGTCCGCCTGGGCTCTCGTCCCAACCTCTCTCTCATGTCCCGCCTGGGCTCTCGTCCCAGCCACTTTCTCCGGGCCTCCCGACTTTCGTCCCCCAACCCTCTCTCTGTTTCCGCCTGACTCACGTCCCCAACTCTCTCTCCTTCCTGCCGACTCTGTCCACCTCTCTCTCCTTTCCCCCTGACCCCTCGCCCCAAGCCACCTCTTTGTCCAGCCTTACCTCTAGTTCCCCAACCCCTCTTCCTGTCCTGACGGGGTCGCCCCCTCCTCTCATCTCCTGTCCTGCCTACTCTCCTCCAAGCCTCTTCCCCTGTCCCGCCGACTCCCCATCCAAGCTTCTTTCCCCCATCCGCCTGACTCTCGTCCCCAGCCTCTCTCTCCTGCCTCCTGTCCTACCTGACTCGTCCCAGCCACTCTCCCTTTCCCGCCTGACCTCGTCCCAGCCCTCTTCTTTCCTTCTCATCCCAAGCGTTCTTTTTCCAGTCCAGCCTGACTCTCGTCCCAAGCCTCTCTCTCCTGTACTGCTGTCCTGCCTGACTCTCGTCCCAAACCTCTCTCTCCTGTCCTGCCTGACTCTCGTCCCAAGCCTTCTCTCCTGTTCTGCCGACGTCGCCCAAGCCTCTCTCTCCTGTCCTGCTACTCTCGTCCCAAGCCTCCTCTCCGTTGCCTGCCGACTCTCGTCCCAAGCCTCTCTCTCCTGTCCTCCTGTCCTGCCTGACTCTCGTCCCAAGCCTCTCTCTCCTGTCCTCCTGTCCTGCCTGACTCTCGTCCCAAGCCTCTCTCTCCTCTCAAGCCTGACCCTCGTCCCGAGCCTCTCTTTCCTGTCCTCCTGTCCTGCCTGACTCTCGTCCCAAGCCTGTCTCTCCTTTCCAGCCTGAATCTCGTCCCAAGCCTCTCTTTCCTGTCCTCCTGTCCTGCCTGACTCTAGTCCCAAGCCTCTCTCTCCTGTCCAGCCTGCCTCTCGTCTCAAGCCTCTCCCTCCTATCCCGCCCGACTCTCATCCCAAGCTTCTTTCTCTAGTCCAACCTCGTCAAAAGCCTCGTCCCAGGCATGTCTCTCCTCTCCAGCCTGACCCTCGTCACGAGCCTCTCTTTCCTGTCCTCCTGTCCTGCCTGACTCGTCCCAAGTATCAATCTCCAGTCCAACCTGACTCTCGTCCAAAGCCTCTCTTTACTGTCCTCTTTCCTGCCTGACTCTCGTCCCAAGCCTCTCTCTCCTGTCCAGCCTCAATCTCGTCCCAAGCCTCTCTCTCCTGTCCTGCCTGACTCTCGTCCCAAGCCACTCTCTCTTGTCCAGCCTGACCCTTCTCCCGAGCCTCTCTTTCCTGTCCCCCTATCCAGCCTGACTCTCGTCCCAATCTACTCCCTCCTGTTCTGCTTGACTCTCGTCCCAAGTCTCCTATCTCCTGTTCTGACGACTCTCGTCCCAACCTCTCTCTCCTGTCCAGCCTTACTTTCGTCCCAAGCCTCTCTCTCCTGTTCAGCCTTACTCTCGTCCCAAGCCTCTCTCTCCTGTCCTGCCTGACTCTCGTCCCAAGCCTCTCTCTCATGTCCTGCCTGACTCTCGTCCCGAGCCACTTTCTCCTGTCCATCCTGACTTTCGTCCCAAGCCACTCTCTCTTTTCCAGCCTGACTCTCGTCTCAAACGTTTCTCTGCTGTCCTGCCGACTCTCGTCCCATTCCTCTCTCTCCTGTCCTACCTGACTCTCGCCCCAAGCCACTCTTTTTTGTCCAGCCTGACTCTCGTTCCAAGCCTCTCTCTCCTGTCCTGCCGGCTCTCGTCCCATTCCTCTCTCTCCTGTCCTGCCTAACTCTCGTACCAAGCCTCTCCCTCCTGTCCTGCCCGACTCTCATCCCAAGCTTCTTTTTCCAGTCCAGCCTGACTCTCGTCCCAAGCCTCTCTCTCCTGTCCTCCTGTCCTACCTGACTCTCGTCCCTGGCCTCTCTCTACTCTCCAGCCTGAACCTCGTCCCGAGCCTCTCTTTCCTGTCCTGCTGTCCTGCCTGACTCTCGTCCCAAGCCTCTCTCTCCTGTTCTGCCGACTCTCGTCCCAAGCCTCTCTCTCCTGTCCTCCTGTCCTGCCTGACTCTCGTCCCAAGCCTCTCTCTCCTCTCAAGCCTGACCCTCGTCCCGAGCCTCTCTTTCCTGTCCTCCTGTCCTGCCTGACTCTAGTCCCAAGCCTGTCTCTCCTTTCCAGCCTGAATCTCGTCCCAAGCCTCTCTTTCCTGTCCTCCTGTCCTGCCTGACTCTAGTCCCAAGCCTCTCTCTCCTGTCCAGCCTGCCTCTCGTCTCAAGCCTCTCTCTCCTATCCTGCCTGACTCTCGTCCCAAGCCACTCTCTCTTGTCCATCCTGACTCTCGTCCCAAGCCTCACTCTCATGTCCTTCCTGACTCTCGTCCCAAGCCTCTCTCTCCTGTCCTGCTTGACTCCTCCCAAGCGTCTCCTGTCCACCCTGACTCTAGTCCCAAGCGTCTCTCTCCTGTCCAGCCGGACTCTCGTCCCAAACCTCTCTCTCTTGTCCAGCCTGACTCTCGCCCTAAGCCTCACTCTCCTGTCCTGCCTGACTCTCGTCCCAAGCCTCTCTATCCTGTCCAGCCTGACTCTCGTCCCAAGCCACTCTCTCCTGTCCTCCTGTCCTGCCTAACTCTCGTCCCAAGCCTCTCTCTCCTGTCCTTCCCGACTCCCATCCCAAGCTTCTTTCTCCAGTCCAGCCTGACTCTCGTCCCGAGCGTCTCTTTCCTGTCCTCCTGTCCTGCCTGACTCTCGTCCCAAGCCTCTCTCTCCTCTCCAGCCTGACCCTCGTCCCGAGCCTCTCTTTCCTGTCCTCCTGTCCTGCCTGACTCTCGTCCTAAGCCTCACTCTCCAGTCCAGCCTGACTCTCGTCCCAAGCCTCTCTTTCCTGTCCTCCTTTCCTACCTGACTCTCGTCCCAAGCCTCTCTCTCCTGTCCTACCTGGCTCTCGTCCGAAGCCTCTCTCTCCTGTCCTGCCTGACTCTCGTCCCAAGCCACTCTCTCTCTTCCAGCCTGAATCTCCTTCCAAGCCTCTCTCTCATGTCCTTCCTGACTCTCGTCCCAAGCCTCTCTCTCCTGTCCTGCCTGACTCCTACCAAGCGTCTCCTGTCCACCCTGACTCTAGTCCAAAGCGTCTCTCTCCTGTCCAGCCTGACTCTCGTCCCAAACCTCTCTCTCTTGTCCAACCTGAATCTCGTCCTAAGCCTCTCTCTCCTGTCCTGCCTGACTCTCGTCCCAAGCCTCTCTCTCCTGTCCTGCCTGACTCTCGTCCCAAGCCTCTCTCTCCTGTTCTGCCGACTCTCGTCCCAAGCCTCTCTCTCCTGTCCTGCCTGAATATCGTCCCAAGCCTCTCTCTCCTGTCCAGGCTTACTCTGGTCCCAAGCCTCTCTCTCCTGTCCAGGCTTACTCTGGTCCCAAGCCTCTCTCTCCTGTCCTGCCTGACTCTCGTCACAAGACTCTCTCTCCTGTCCTGCATGACTCTCATCCCAAGCCTCTCTCCCCTGTCCAGCCTGACTCTCGTCCCAGGCCTCTCTTTCCTGTCCTCCTATCCTGCCTGACTCTCGTCCGAAGCCTCTCTCTCCTGTCCAGCCTGACTCTCGTCCTAAACCTCTCTCTCCTGTCCTGCCTGACTCTCGTCCTAAGCCACTCTCTACTGTCCAGCCTGAATCTCGTCCCAAGCTACTCCCTCCTGTCCTGATTGACTCTCGTCCCAAGCCTCCTGTCTCCTGTTCTGACGACTCTCGTCCCAAGCCTCTCTCTCCTGTCCTGCCTGACTCTCGTCCCAAGCCTCTCTCTCCTCTCCAGCCTTACTCTCGTCCCAAGGCTCTCTCTCCTGTCCTGCCTGACTCTCGTCCCAAGCCTCTCTCTCATGTCCTGCCTGACTCTCGTCCCGAGCCACTTTCTCCTGTCCATCCTGACTTTCGTCCCAAGCCACTCTCTCTTGTCCAGCCTGACTCTCGTCTCAAGCGTCTCTCTCCAGTCCTGCCGACTCTCGTCCCATTCCTCTCTCTCCTGTCCTACCTGACTCTCGTCCCAAGCCACTCTCTCTTGTCCAGCCTGACTCTCGTTCCAAGCCTCTCTCTCCTGTCCTGCCGGCTCTCGTCCCATTTCTCTCTTTCCTGTCCTGCCTAACTCTCCTGTCCTACCAAGACTCTCATCCCAAGCTTCTTTCTCTAGTCCAACCTCGTCAAAAGCCTCGTCCCAGGCCTGTCTCTCCTCTCCAGCCTGACCCTCGTCACGAGCCTCTCTTTCCTGTCCTCCTATCCTGCCTGACTCGTCCCAAACATCACTCTCCAGTCCAGCCTGACTCTCGTCCCAAGCCTCTCTTTCCTGTCCTCCTTTCCTGCCTGACTCTCGTCCCAAACTTCTCTCTCCTGTCCAGCCTCACTCTCGTCCCAAGCCTCTCTCTCTCCTGTTCTGCCTGACTCTCGTCCCAAGTCTCTCTCTCCTGTCCTTCCTGACTCCTCCCAAGCGTCTCCTGTCCACCCTGACTCTAGTCCAAAGCGTCTCTCTCCCGTCCAGCCTGACTCTCGTCACAAACCTCTCTCTCTTGTCCAGCCTGACTCTCGTCCTAAGCCTCTCTCTCTCCTGTCCTGCCTGACTCTCGTCCCAAGCTTCTCTCTCCTGTCCAGCCTCACTCTCGTCCCAAGCCTCTCTCTCTCCTGTTCTGCCTGACTCTCGTCCCAAGTCTCTCTCTCCTGTCCTGCCTGACTCCTCCCAAGCGTCTCCTGTCCACCCTGACTCTAGTCCAAAGCGTCTCTCTCCCGTCCAGCCTGACTATCGTCACAAACCTCTCTCTCTTGTCCAGCCTGACTCTCGTCCTAAGCCTCTCTCTCTCCTGTCCTGCCTAACTCTCGTCCCAAGCCTCTCTCTCCTGTCCTGCCTGACTCTCGTCCCAAGACTCTCTCTCCTACTCTGCTGACTCTCGTCCCAAGCCACTCTTTCTTGTCCAGCCTGAATCTCGTCCCAAGCCTCTCTCTCATGTCCTTCCTGACTCTCGTCCTAAGCTTCTCTCTCCTGTCCTGCCTGACTCCTCACAAGCGTCTCCTGTCCACCCTGACTCTAGTCCAAAGCGTCTCTCTCCCGTCCAGCCTGACTCTCGTCACAAACCTCTCTCTCTTGTCCAGCCTGACTCTCGTCCTAAGCCTCTCTCTCTCCTGTCCTGCCTGACTCTCGTCCCAAGCCTCTCTCTCCTGTCCTGCCTGACTCTCGTCCCAAGACTCTCTCTCCTGCTCTGCCGACTCTTGTCCCAAGCCTCTCGCTCATGTCTTGCCTGACTCTCGTCCCAAGCCTCTCTCTCCCGTCCAGCCTTACTCTGGTCCCAAGCCTCTCTCTCCTGTCCAGCCTGACTCTCGTCCCAAGACTCTCTCTCCTGTCCTGCATGACCCTCATCCCAAGCCTCTCTCCCCTGTCAAGCCTGACTCTCGTCCCAAGCCTCTCTCTCCTGTCCAGCCTTACTCTGGTCCCAAGCCTCTCTCTCCTGTCCAGAATGACTCTCGTCCCAAGACTCTCTCTCCTGTCCTGCATGACCCTCATCCCAAGCCTCTCTCCCCTGTCCAGCCTGACTCTCGTCCTGGGCCTCTCTTTCCTGTCCTCCTATCCTGCCTGACTCTCGTCCCGAGCATCTCTTTCCTGTCCTCCTGCAATGCTTGACTCTCGTCCTAAGCCTCACTCTCCAGTCCAGCCTGACTCTCGTCCCAAGCCTCTCTTTCCTGTCCCCCTTTCCAGCCTGACTCTCGTCCCAATCTACTCCCTCCTGTTCTGCTTGACTCTCGTCCCAAGTCTCCTATCTCCTGTTCTGACGACTCTCGTCCCAACCTCTCTCTCCTGTCCAGCCTTACTCTCGTCCCAAGCCTCTCTCTCCTGTTCAGCCTTACTCTCGTCCCAAGCCTCTCTCATCCTTCCTCCTGACTCTCGTCCCAAGCCTCTCTCCTCATGTCCTGCCTGACTCTCGTCCCGAGCCACTTTCTCCTGTCCATCCTGACTTTCGTCCCAACCACTCTCCTCTTTTCCAGCCTGACTCTCGTCTCAAACGTCTCTCTCCTGTCCTGCCGACTCTCGTCCCATTCCTCTTCTCTCCTGTCCTACCTGACTCTCGCCCCAAGCCACTCTCTTTTGTCCAGCCTGACTCTCGTTCCAAAGCCTCACTCTCATGTCCTTCCTGACTCTCGTCCCAAGCCTCTCTCTCCTGTCCTGCTTGACTCCTCCCAAGCATCTCCTGTCCACCCTGACTCTATCCCTAAGCGTCTCTCTCCTGTCCCACCGGACTCTCGTCCCAAACCCTCTCTCTCTGTCCAGCCTGACTCTCGCCTAAGCCTCACTCTCCTGTCCTGCACCTGACTCTCGTCCCAAGCCTCTCTATCCTGTCCAGCCTGACTTCTCGTCCCAACCACTCTCTCCTGTCCTCCTGTCCTGCCTAACTCTCGTCCCAAGCCTCTCTCTCCTGTCCGTTTCCCGACTCCCATCCCACTTCTTTCTCCCGTCCAGCCTGACTCCTCCGTCCCCGAGCCCTCTCTTTTCCTGTCCTCCGTCACTGCCTGAACTCTCGTCCCAAGCCTCTCTCTCCTCTCCAGCCTGACCCTCGTCCCGAGCCTCTCTTTCCTGTCCTCCTGTCCTGCCTGACTCTCGTCCTAAGCCTCACTCTCCAGTCCAGCCTGACTCTCGTCCCAAGCCTCTCTCTTTCCCTGTCCTGCCTCCTTCCTACCTGACTCTCGTCCCAAGCCTCTCTCTCCCTGTCCTACCTGGCTCTCGTCCCGAAGCCTCTCTCTCCCCGTCCTGCCTGACTCTCGTCCCAACCACTCTCTCTCCTTCCAGCCTGAATCTCCTCCAAGCCTCTCTCTCATGTCCTCCTGACTCTCGTCCCAAGCCTCTCTCTCCTGTCCTGCCTGACTCCTCCCAAGCGTCTCCTGTCCACCTGACTCAGTCCAAAGCGTCCCCACTCCTGTCCAGCCTGACTCTCGTCCCAAACCTCTCTCTCTTGTCCAACCTGAATCTCGTCCTAAGCCCTCTCTCCTGTCCTGCCGAAATCTCGTCCCAAGCCTCTCTCTCCTGTCCTGCCTGACTCTCGTCCCAAGCCTCTCTCTCCTGTTCTGCCACTCCCCCCGACTCCCCCGTCCCAAGCTCTCTCTCCTGTCCCCTGCCTGAATAATCGTCCCCAAGCCTCTCTCCCCTCTCCTGTCCCAGCTTACTCTGGTCCCAAAACCTCTCTCTCCTGTCCAGGCTTACTCTGGTCCCAAGCCTCTCTCTCCTGTCCCCTGCCTGACTCTCTCACAAGACTCTCTCTCCTGTCCTGCATGACTCCCCATCCAAGCCTCTCTCCCTGTCCAGCCTGACTCTCGTCCCCAGCCCTCTCTTTCCCCTGGTCCTCCTATCCTGCCTGACTCTCGTCCGAAGCCTCTCTCTCCTGTCAGCCTGACTCTCGTCCTAAAACCTCCTCCCTGACCTGCCTGCTCTCTCCTAAGCCACTCTCTACTGCCAGCCTGAATCTCGTCCCAAGCCTACTCCCTCCTGTCCAATGACTCTCGTCCCAAGCCTCCCGTCTCCTGTTCTGACGACCCCCTCGTCCCAAGCCTCTCTCCATCCTGTCCTGCCTGACTCTCGTCCCCCAAACCTCTCCCCTCTCTTTCCCCCTTACTCTCGTCCCAAGGCTCTCTCTCCTGTCCGCTGACTCTCGTCCCAAGCCTCTCTCTCATGTCCTGCCTGACTCTCGTCCCGAGCCACTTTCTCCTGTCCATCCTGACTTTCGTCCCAAGCCACTCTCTCTGTCCAGCCTGACTCTCGTCTCAAGCGTCTCTCTCCATCCTGCCGACTCTCGTCCCATTCCTCTCTCTCCTGTCCTACCTGACTCTCGTCCCAAGCCCTCTCTCTTGTCCAGCCTGACTCTCGTTCCCAAGCCTCTCTCTCCCTGTCCTGCCGCTCTCGTCCCATTCTCTCTCTTCCTGTCCTGCCTAACCTCCCTGTCCTACAAGACTCTCATCCCAAGCATCTTCTCTAGTCCAACCTCGTCAAAGCCTCGTCCCAGGCCTATCTCTCTCCTCTCCAGCCTGACCCTCCACGAGCCTCTCTTTCCTGTCCTCCTATCCGCCTGACTCGCCCCAAACATCACTCTCCCCTGTCCAGCCTGACTCTCGTCCCAAGCCTCCCCTTTCCTGTCCTCCTTTCCTGCCTGACTCTCGTCCCAAGCTTTTCTCTCCCTGTCCAGCCTCTCTCTCGTCCCAAGCCTCTCTCTCCTGTCCTCCTGACTCTCGTCCCAAGCCACTCTCTCTTGTCCACCTGAATCTCGTCCCCAAGCCTCTCTCTCATGTCCTTCCTGACTCTCGGGCCCCCCAAAACTCTCCCTCCTGTCCGGCCACTCTCGTCCCCCAAGCCTCTCTCCCTTTCCCGTCCTGCCTGACTCGCGTCCCAAGACCCCCTCCCCTCCTACTCTCCCTACTCTCGTCCTAACCACTCTCCTCTTTTCCACCTGAATCTCGTCCCAAGCCTCTCTCTCAAAGTCCTTCCTGACTCCTCGTCCCAAGCCTCTCTCTCCTGTCCTGCCTGACTTCCCCCCAAGGCGTCTCCTGTCCCCCTGACTCTGTCCAAAGCGTCCCTCCGTCCAGCCTGACTCTCGTCACAAACCTCTCCTCTTGTCCAGCCCCTGACTCCCCGTCCTAAGCCTCTCTCTCTCCTGTCCTGCCTGACTCTCGTCCCCCAAACCTCTCTCCCCCCCTGTCCTGCCTCACCTCGTCCCAAGACTCTCTCTCCTCCCCCTGGCCGACTCTCGTCCCAAGCCCTCTCTCCTGGCTTGCCCGACCCCTCGGGCCCAAGCCTCTCCTCCCGTCCCAGCCTTACTCTGGTTTTCAAGCCCCCCTCTCTCCTGGGCCAGCCTGGGCTTTTCACCCCAAACTCTCTCTCCTGTCCCCGCATGACCCTCATCCCAAGAACTCTCTCCCCTGTCCAGCCTGACTCTCGTCCCAACCTCTCTTCCTGTCCAGACTTAAATCTGGTCCCAAGCCTCCTCTCCTGTCCAGGGAAAGACTCTCGTCCCAAAACTCACTCCTCTTGTCCTGCATGACCCCATCTCAAGCCTCTCTCCCCTGTCCAGCCTGACCCCCTCGTCCTAGGCCTCTCTTTCCTGCCTCCCTATCCTGCCTGACTCTCAGTCCCCGAGCATCTCTTTCCTGTCCTCCTGTAATGGGCCCGACTCTCGTCCTAAGCCTTTAATCTCCCCGTCCAGCCTGACTCTCGTCCCAAGCCTCTCTTTCCTGTCCCCCCCATCCAGCCTGACTCTCGTCCCAATCTACTCCCTCCTGTTCTGCTTGACTCTCGCCACAAGTCTCCTATCTGCTGTTCTGACGACTCTCGTCCCAACCTCTCTCTCCTGTCCAGCCTTACTCTCGTCCCAAGCCTCTCTCTCCTGTCCTGCCCGACTCTCGTCCCAAGCCTCTCTCTCATGTCCTGGATGACTCTCGTCCCGAGCCACTTTCTCCTGTCCATCCTGACTTTCGTCCCAAGCCACTCTCTCTTTTCCAGCCTGACTCTCGTCTCAAACGTCTCTCTCCTGTCCTGCCGACTCTCGTCCCATTCCTCTCTCTCCTGTCCTACCTGACTCTCGCCCCAAGCCACTCTCTTTTGTGCAGCCTGACTCTCGTTCCAAGCCTCTCTCTCCTGTCCTGCCGGCTCTCGTCCCATTCCTCTCTCTCCTGTCCTGCCTAACTCTCCTACCAAGCCTCTCCCTCCTGTCCTGCCCGACTCTCATCCCAAGCTTCTTTCTCCAGTCCATCCTGACTCTCGTCCCAAGCCTCTCTCTCCTGTCCTCCTGTCCTACCTGACTCTCGTCCCAGGCCTCTCTCTACTCTCCAGCCTGAACTTCGTCCCGAGCCTCTCTTTCCTGTCCTGCTGTCCTGCCTGACTCTCGTCCCAAGCCTTTCTCTCCTGTTCTGCCGACTCTCGTCCCAAGCCTCTCTCTCCTGTCCTGCCTGACTCTCGTCCCAAGCCTCTCTCTCCTGTTCTGCCGACTCTCGTCCCAAGCCTCTCTCTCCTGTCCTCCTGTCCTGCCTGACTCTCGTCCCAAGCCTCTCTCTCCTGTCCTCCTGTCCTGCCTGACTCTCGTCCCAAGCCTCTCTCTCCTCTCAAGCCTGACCCTCGTCCCGAGCCTCTCTTTCCTGTCCTCCTGTCCTGCCTGACTCTCGTCCCAAGCCTGTCTCTCCTTTCCAGCCTGAATCTCGTCCCAAGCCTCTCTTTCCTGTCCTCCTGTCCTGCCTGACTCTAGTCCCAAGCCTCTCTCTCCTGTCCAGCCTGCCTCTCGTCTCAAGCCTCTCTCTCCTGTCCTGGCTGACTCTCGTCCCAAGCCACTCTCTCTTGTCCATCCTGACTCTCGTCCCAAGCCTCACTCTCATATCCTTCCTGACTCTCGTCCCAAGCCTCTCTCTCCTGTCCTGCTTGACTCCTCCCAAGCGTCTCCTGTCCACCCTGACTCTAGTCCCAAGCGTCTCTCTCCTGTCCAGCCGGACTCTCGTCCCAAACCTCTCTCTCTTGTCCAGCCTGACTCTCGCCCTAAGCCTCTCTCTCCTGTCCTGCCTGACTCTCGTCCCAAGCCTCTCTCTCCTGTCCAGCCTGACTCTCGTCCCAAGCCACTCTCTCCTGTCCTCCTGTCCTGCCTAACTCTCGTCCCAAGCCTCTCTCTCCTGTCCTTCCCGACTCCCATCCCAAGCTTCTTTCTCCAGTCCAGCCTGACTCTCGTCCCAAGCCTCTCTTTCCTGTCCTCCTGTCCTGCCTGACTCTCGTCCCAAGCCACTCTCTCCTCTCCAGCCTGACCCTCGTCCCGAGCCTATCTTTCCTGTCCTGTCCTGCCTGACTCTCGTCCTAAGCCTCACTCTCCAGTCCAGCCTGACTCTCGTACCAAGCCTCTCTTTCCTGTCCTCCTTTCCTACCTGACTCTCGTCCCAAGCCTCTCTCTCCTGTCCTGCCTGGCTCTCGTCCCAAGCCTCTCTCTCCTGTCCTGCCTGACTCTCGTCCCAAGCCTCTCTCTCCTGTTCTGCCGACTCTCGTCCCAAGCCTCTCTCTCCTGTCCTCCTGTCCTGCCTGACTCTCGTCCCAAGCCTCTCTCTCCTCTCAAGCCTGTCCCTCGTCCCGAGCCTCTCTTTCCTGTCCTCCTGTCCTGCCTGACTCTCGTCCCAAGCCTGTCTCTCCTTTCCAGCCTGAATCTCGTCCCAAGCCTCTCTTTCCTGTCCTCCTGTCCTGCCTGACTCTAGTCCCAAGCCTCTCTCTCCTGTCCAGCCTGCCTCTCGTCCTAAGCTCTCTCTTTCAGCCTGACTCTCGTCCCACTCTTCTGTCCCCCTAGCCAGCCTGACTCTCGTCCCAAGTCTACTCCCTCCTGTCCTGCTTGACTCTCGTCCCAAGCCTCCTGTCTCGCTGTTCTGACGACTCTCGTCCCAAGCCTCTCTCTCCTGTCCTGCCTGACTCTCGTCCCAAGCCTATCTCTCCTGTCCAGCCTTACTCTCGTCCAAGCCTCTCTCTCCTGTCCTGCCTGACTCTCGTCCCAAGCCTCTCTCTCAAGTCCTGCCTGACTCTCGTCCCGAGCCACTTTCTCCTGTCCATCCTGACTTTCGTCCCAAGCCACACTTTCTTGTCCAGCCTGACTCTCGTTCCAAGCCTCTCTCTCCTGTCCTGCCGGCTCTCGCCCCATTCCTCTCTCTCCTGTCCTGCCTAACTCTCCTACCAAGCCTCTCCCTCCTGTCCTGCCCGACTCTCATCCCAAGCTTCTTTCTCCAGTCCAGCCTGACTCTCGCCCCAAGCCTCTCTTTCCTGTCCTCCTGTCCTGCCTGACTCTCGTCCCAGGCCTTTCTCTCCTCTCCAGCCTGACCCTCGTCCCGAGCCTCTCTTTCCTGTCCTCCTGTCCTGCCTGACTCTCGTCCTAAGCCTCACTCTCCAGTCCAGCCTGACTCTCGTTCCAAGCCTCTCTTTCCTGTCCTCCTGTCCTGCCTGACTCTCGTCCCAGGCCTTTCTCTCCTCTCCAGCCTGACCCTCGGCCCGAGCCTCTCTTTCCTGTCCTCCTGTCCTGCCTGACTCTCATCCCAAGCATCACTCTCCAGGCCAGCCTGACTCTCGTCCCAAGCCTCTCTTTCCTGTCCTCCTTTCCTGCCTGCCTCTCGTCCCAAGCCTCTCTCTCCTGTCCAGCCTGACTCTCATCCCAAGCCTCTCTCTCCTGTCCTGCCTGACTCTCGTCCCAAGCCACTCTCTCTTGTCCAGCCTGACTCTCGTCCCAAGCCTCTCTCTCATGTCCTTCCTGACTCTCGTCCCAAGCCTCTCTCTCCTGTCCTGCCTGACTCCTCCCAAGCGTCTCCAATCCATCCTGACTCTAGTCCAAAGCGTCTCTCTCCTGTCCAGCGTGACTCTCGTCCCAAACCTCTCTCTCTTGTCCAGCCTGACTCTCGTCCTAAGCCTCTCTCTCTCCTGTCCTGCCTGACTCTCGTCCCAAGCCTCTCTCTCCTGTCCTGCCTGACTCTCGTCCCAAGCCTCTCTCTCCTGTTCTGCCGACTCGCGGCCCAAGCCTTTCTCTCCTGTCCTGCCTGACTCTCGTCCCAAGCCTCTCTCTCCAGTCCAGCCTTACTCTGGTCCAAAGCCTCTCTCTCCTATCCTGACTGAATCTCGTCCCAAGACTATCTCTCCTGTCCTGCATGACTCTCATCCCAAGCCTCTCTCCCCTGTCCAGCCTGACTCTCGTCCCAGGCCTCTCTTTCCTGTCCTCCTATCCTGCCTGACTCTCGTCACGAGCCTCTCTTTCCTGTCCTCCTGTCCTGCCTGCCTCTCGTCCCAAGCCTCTCTCTCCTGTCCAGCCTGACTCTCATCCCAAGCCTCTCTTTCCTGTCCTCCTTTCCTGCCTGCCTCTCGTCCCAAGCCTCTCTCTCCTGTCCAGCCTGACTCTCATCCCAAGCCTCTCTTTCCTGTCCTCCTTTCCTGCCTACCTCTCGTCCCAAGCCTCTCTCTCCTGTCCAGCCTGACTCTCATCCCAAGCCTCTCTCTCCTGTCCTGCCTGACTCTCGTCCCAAGCCACTCTCTCTTGTCCAGCCTGACTGTCGTCCCAAGCCTCTCTCTCATGTCCGTCCTGACTCTAGTCCCAAGCGTCTCTCTCCTATCCAGACTGACTCTCGTCCCAAACCTCTCTCTCTTGTCCAGCCTGACTCTCGTCCTAAGCCTCACTCTCCTGCCCTGCCTGACTCTCATCCCAAGCCTCTCTCTCCTGTCCTGCCTGACTCTCGTCCCAAGACTCTCTCTCCTCTCCAGCCTGACCCTAGTCCCGAGCCTCTCTTTCCTGTCCTCCTGTCCTGCCTGCCTCTCGTCCCAAGCCTCTCTCTCCTGTCCAGCCTGACTCTCATCCCAAGCCTCTCTCTCCTGTCCAGCCTGACTCTCATCCCAAGCCTCTCTTTCCTGTCCTCCTTTCCTGCCTGCCTCTCGTCCCAAGCCTCTCTCTCCTGTCCAGCCTGACTCTCATCCCAAGCCTCTCTTTCCTGTCCTCCTTTCCTGCCTACCTCTCGTCCCAAGCCTCTCTCTCCTGTCCAGCCTGACTCTCATCCCAAGCCTCTCTCTCCTGTCCTGCCTGACTCTCGTCCCAAGCCACTCTCTCTTGTCCAGCCTGACTGTCGTCCCAAGCCTCTCTCTCATGTCCGTCCTGACTCTAGTCCCAAGCGTCTCTCTCCTATCCAGACTGACTCTCGTCCCAAACCTCTCTCTCTTGTCCAGCCTGACTCTCGTCCTAAGCCTCACTCTCCTGCCCTGCCTGACTCTCATCCCAAGCCTCTCTCTCCTGTCCTGCCTGACTCTCGTCCCAAGACTCTCTCTCCTCTCCAGCCTGACCCTAGTCCCGAGCCTCTCTTTCCTGTCCTCCTGTCCTGCCTGACTCTCGTCCCAAGCCTCTCTCTCCTGTCCAGCCTGCCTCTCGTCCCAAGCCTCTCTCTCCTGTCCTGCCTGCCTGACTCTCCTCCCAAGCCACTCTCTCTTGTCCAGCCTGCCTCTCGTCCCAAGCCTCTCTCTCCTGTCCTGCCTGCCTGACTCTCCTCCCAAGACACTCTCTCTTGTCCAGCCTGACTCTCGTCCCAAGCCTCTCTCTCATGTCCTTCCTCACTCTGGTCCCAAGCCTCTCTATCCTGTCCTGCCTGACTCCTCTCAAGCGTCTCCTGTCCACCCTGACTCTAGTCCCAAGCGTCTCTCTCCTGTCCAGCCGGACTCTCGTCCCAAACCTCTCTCTCTTGTCCAGCCTGACTCTCGCCCTAATCCTCTCTCTCGTGTCCTGCCTGACTCTCGTCCCAAGCCTCTCTCACCTGTCCAGCCTGACTCTCGTCACAAGCCACTCTCTCCTGTCCTCCTGTCCTGCCTAACTCTCGTCCCAAGCCTCTATCTAATGTCCTGCCCGACTCCCATCCCAAGCTTCTTTCTCCAGTCCAGCCTGACCCTCGTCCCGAGCCTCTCTTTCCTGTCCTCCTGTCCTGCCTGACTCTCGTCCTAAGCCTCACTCTCCAGTCCAGCCTGACTCTCGTTCCAAGCCTCTCTTTCCTGTCCTCCTTTCCTGCCTGACTCTCGTCCCAAGCCTCTCTCTCCTGTCCTGCCTGGCTCTCGTCCCAAGCCTCTCTCTCCTGTCCTGCCTGACTCTCGTCACAAGCCATTCTCTCTATTCCAGCCTGAATCTCGTCCCAAGCCTCTCTCTCATGTCCGTCCTGACTCTAGTCCCAAGCGTCTCTCTCCTATCCAGACTGACTCTCGTCCCAAACCTCTCTTTCTTGTCCAGCCTGACTCTCGTCCTAAGCCTCACTCTCCTGCCCTGCCTGACTCTCATCCCAAGCCTCTCTCTCCTGTCCTGCCTGACTCTCGTCCCAAGACTCTCTCTCCTCTCCAGCCTGACCCTAGTCCCGAGCCTCTCTTTCCTGTCCTCCTGTCCTGCCTGACTCTCGTCCCAAGCCTCTCTCTCCTGTCCAGCCTGCCTCTCGTCCCAAGCCTCTCTCTCCTGTCCTTCCTGCCTGACTCTCCTCCCAAGCCACTCTCTCTTGTCCAGCCTGCCTCTCGTCCCAAGCCTCTCTCTCCTGTCCTGCCTGCCTGACTCTCCTCCCAAGACACTCTCTCTTGTCCAGCCTGACTCTCGTCCCAAACCTCTCTCTCATGTCCTTCCTCACTCTGGTCCCAAGCCTCTCTCTCCTGTCCTGCCTGACTCTCGTCAAAAACCATTCTCTCTATTCCAGTCTGAATCTCGTCCCAAGCCTCTCTCTCATGTCCTTCCTGACTCTCGTCCCAAGCCTCTCTCTCCTGTCCTGCCTGACTCCTCCCAAGCGTCTCATGTCCACCCTGACTCTAGTCCAAAGCGTCTCTCTCCTGTCCAGCCTGACTCTCGTCCCAAACCTCTCTCTCTTGTCCAGCCTGACTCTCGTCCTAAGCCTCTCTCTCCTGTCCTGCCTGAATCTCGTCACATGCCTCTCTCTCCTGTACTGCCTGACTCTCGTCCCAAACCTCTCTCTCCTGTTCTGCCGACTCTCGTCCAAAGCCTCTCTCTCCTGTCCTGCCTGACTCTCGTCCCAAGCCTCTCTCTCCTGTCCAGGCTTACTCTGGTCCAAAGCCTCTCTCTCCTGTCCTGCCTGACTCTCTTCCCAAGCCTCTCTCTCCTGTCCTGCCTGACTCTCGTCCCAAGCCTTTCTCTCCTGTCCAGCCTTACTCTCGTCCCAAGGCTCTCTCTCATGTCCTGCCTGACTCTCGTCCCAAGCCTCTCTCTCATATCCTATCTGACTCTCGTCCCGAGCCACTTTCTCCTGTCCATCCTGACTTTCGTCCCAAGCCACTCTCTCTTGTCCAACCTGACTCTCGTCTCAAACGTCTCTCTCCAGTCCTGCCGACTCTCGTCCCATTCCTCTCTCTCCTGTCCTACCTAACTCTCGTCCCAAGCCACTCTCTCTTGTCCAGCCTGACTCTCGTCCCAAGCCTCTCTCTCCTGTCCTGCCTGACTCTCGTCCCAAGCCTCTCTCTCCTGTTCTGCCGACTCTCGTCCAAAGCCTCTCTCTCCTGTCCTGCCTGACTCTCGTCCCAAGCCTCTCTCTCCTGTCCAGGCTTACTATGGTCCCAAGCCTCTCTATCCTGTCCTGCCTGACTCTCGTCCCAAGCCTCTCTCTCCTGTCCTGCCTGACTTTCGTCCCAAGCCTCTCTCTCCTGTCCAGCCTTACTCTTGTCCCAAGGCTCTCTCTCCTGTCCTGCCTGACTCTCGTCCTAAGCCTCTCTCTCATGTCCTGCCTGACTCTCCTCCCGAGCAACTTTCTACTGTCCATCCTGCCTAACTCTCGTCCCAAGCCTCTCTCTAATGTCCTGCCGACTACATCCCAAGCTTCTTTCTCCAGTCCAGCCTGACTCTCGTCCCCCAAGCCTCTCTTTCCTGTCCTCCTGTCCTGCCTGACTCTCGTCCCAAGCTTCTCTCTCCTCTCCAGCCTGACCCTCGTCCCGAGCCTCTCTTTCCTGTCCTCCTGTCCTGCCTGACTCTCGTCCTAAGCCTTACTCTCCAGTCCAGCCTGACTCTCGTCCCAAGCCTCTCTTTCCTGTCCTCCTTTCCTGTCTGCCTCTCGTCCCAAGCCTCTCTCTCCTGTCCAGCCTGGCTCTCGTCCCAAGCCTCTCTCTCCTGTCCTGCCTGACTCTCGTCCCAAGCCACTCTCTCTATTCCAGCCTGAATCTCGTCCCAAGCCTCTCTCTCATGTCCTTCCTGACTCTCGTCCCAAGCCTCTCTCTCCTGTCCTGCCTGACTCCTCCCAAGCGTCTCATGTCCACCCTGACTCTAGTCCAAAGCGTCTCTCTCCTGTCCAGCCTGACTCTCGTCCCAAGCCTCTCTCTCTTGTCCAGCATGACTCTCGTCCTAAGCCTCTCTCTCCTGTCCTGCCTGACTCTCGTACCAAGCCTCTCTCTCCTGTCCTGCCTGACTCTCGTCCCAAGCCTCTCTCTCCTGTTCTGCCGACTCTCGTCCCAAGCCTCTCTCTCCTGTCCTGCCTGACTCTCGTCCCAAGCCTCTCTCTCCTGTCCGGCCTTACTCTGGTCCCAAGCCTCTCTCTCCTGTCCTGCCTGACTCTCGTCCCAAGACTCTCTCTCCTGTCCTGCATAACTCTCATCCCAAGCCTCTCTCCCCTGTCCAGCCTGACTCTCGTCTCAGGCCTCTCTTTTCTGTCCTCCTATCCTGCCTGACTCTCGTCACGAGCCTTTCTTTCCTGTCCTCCTGTCCTGCCTGACTCTCGTCCTAAGCCTCACTCTCCAGTCCAGCCTGACTCTCGTCCCAAAGCCTCTCTCTCCTGTCCCCCTATCCACCCTGACTCTCGTCCCAAGCTACTCCCTCCTGTCCTACCTGACTCTCGTCCCAAGCCACTCTCTCTTGTCCAGCCTGACTCTCGTCCCAAGCCTCTCTCTCCTGTCCTGCCTGACTCTCGTCCCAAGCCTCTCTCTCCTGTCCTGCCTGACTCTCGTCCAAGCCTCTCTCTCCTGTCCTGCCTGACTCTCGTCCCAAGCCTCTCTCTCCTGTCAAGGCCTTACCTCTCGGTCCCAAGCCTCTCTCTCCTGTCCTGCCTGACTCTCGTCCCAAGCCTCTCTCTCCTGTCCTGCCTGACTCTCGTCCCAAGCCTCTCTCTCCTGTCCAGCCTTACTCTCGTCCCAAGGCCTCTCTCTCCTGTCCTGCCTGACTCTCGTTCCTAAGCCTCTCTCTCATGTCCTGCCTGACTCTCGTCCCGAGCAACTTTCTACTGTCCATCCTGACTTTCGTCCCAAGCCCACTCTCTCTTGTCCAGCCTGACTCTCGTCTCAAACGGTCTCTCTCCAGTCCTGCCGCTCTCGTCCCCATTCCTCTCTCTCCTGTCCTACCTGACTCTGGTCCCAAGCCTCTCTCTCTGTCCTGCTTGACTACTCCCAAGCATCTCCTGTCCACCCTGACTCTTAGTCCCAAGCGTCTCTCTCCTGTCCAGCCGACTCTCGCCCTAATCCTCTCTCCTGTCCTGCCTAACTCTCGTCCCAAGCCTCTCTCTCCTGTCCTGCCTGACTCTCGTCCCAAGCCACTCTCTCCTGTCCTCCTGTCCTGCCTAACTCTCGTCCCAAGCTCTCTCTAATGTCCTGCCCGACTCCCATCCCAAGCTTCTTTCTCCAGTCCAGCCTGACTCTCGTCCCAAGCCTCTCTTTCCTGTCCTCCTGTCCTGCCTGACTCTCGTCCCAAGCTTCTCTCTCCTCTCCAGCCTGACCCTCGTCCCGAGCCTCTCTTTTCTGTCCCTCCTTTCCTGCCTGACTCTCGTCCCAAGCCTCTCTCTCCTGTCCAGCCTGGCTCTCGTCCCAAGCCTCTCTCTCCTGTCCTGCCTTACTCTCGTCCCAAGCCACTCTCTCTATTCCAGCCTGAATCTCGTCCCAAGACTCTCCCTCATGACCTTCCTGACTCTCGTCCCAAGCCTCTCTCTCCTGTCCTGCCTGACTCCTCCCAAGCGTCTCATGTCCACCATGACTCTAGTCCAAAGCGTCTCTCTCCTGTCCAGCCTGACTCTCGTCCCAAGCCTCTCTCTCTTGTCCAGCCTGACTCTCGTCCTAAGCCTCTCTCTCCTGTCCAGGCTTATTCTGGTCCCAAGCCTCTCTCTCCCGTCCTGCCTGCTCTCGTCCCAAGCTCTACTCTCCTGTCCTGCCTGACTCTCGTCCCAAGCCTCTCTCTCTGTCCTGCCTGACTCTCGTCCCAAGGCTCATGTCCTGCTGACTCTCGTCCTAAGCCTCTCTCTCATGTCCTACCTGACTCTCGTCCGAGCCCTTTCTCCTGTCCATTCTGACTTCGTCCCAAGCCACTCTCTTTGTCCAACCGGACTCTCGTCTCAAACGTCTCTCTCCAGTCCTGCCGACTCTCGTCCCATGCTTCTCTCTCCTGTCCAGCCTGACCCTCGTCCCGAGCCTCTCTTTCCTGTCCTCCTGTCCTGCCTGACTCTCGTCCCAAGCCTCACTCTCCAGTCCAGCCTGACTCTCGTCCCAAGCCTCTCTTTCCTGTCCTCCTTTCCTGCCTGACTCTCGTCCCAAGCCTCTCTCTCCTGTCCAGCCTGGCTCTCGTCCCAAGCCTCTCTCTCCTGTCCTGCCTGACTCTCGTCCCAAGCCACTCTCTCTATTCCAGCCTGAATCTCGTCCCAAGCCTCTCTCTCATGTCCTTCCTGACTCTCGTCCCAAGCCTCTCTCTCCTGTCCTGCCTGACTCCTCCCAAGCGTCTCATGTCCACCCTGACTCTAGTCCAAAGCGTCTCTCTCCTGTCCAGCCTGACTCTCGTCCCAAGCCTCTCTCTCTTGTCCAGCCTGACTCTCGTCCTAAGCCTCTCTCTCCTGTCCTGCCTGACTCTCGTCCCAAGCCTCTCTCTCCTGTCCTGCCTGACTCTCGTCCCAAGCCTCTCTCTCCTGTTCTGCCGACTCTCGTCCCAAGCCTCTCTCTCCTGTCCTGCCTGACTCTCGTCCCAAGCCTCTCTCTCCTGTCCAGGCTTACTCTGGTCCCAAGCCTCTCTCTCCCTGTCCTGCCTGACTCTCGTCCCAAGCCTCTCTCTCCTGTCCTGCCTGACTCTCGTCCCAAGCCTTTCTCTCCTGTCCAGCCTTACTCTCGTCCCAAGGCTCTCTCTCATGTCCTGCCTGACTCTCGTCCCAAGCCTCTCTCTCATGTCCTACCTGACTCTCGTCCCGAGCCACTTTCTCCTGTCCATCCTGACTTTCGTCCCAAGCCACTCTCTCTTGTCCAACCTGACTCTCGTCTCAAACGTCTCTCTCCAGTCCTGCCGACTCTCGTCCCATTCCTCTCTCTCCTGTCCTACCTAACTCTCGTCCCAAGCCACTCTCTCTTGTCCAGCCTGACTCTCGTCCCAAGCCTCTCTCTCCTGTCCTGCCTGACTCTCGTCCCAAGCCTCTCTCTCCTGTTCTGCCGACTCTCGTCCAAACCTCTCTCTCCTGTCCTGCCTGACTCTCGTCCCAAGCCTCTCTCACCTGTCAAGGCTTACTCTGGTCCCAAGCCTCTCTCTCCTGCCCTGCCTGACTCTCGTCCCAAGCCTCTCTCTCCTGTCCTGCCTGACTCTCGTCCCAAGCCTCTCTCTCCTGTCCAGCCTTACTCTCGTCCCAAGGCTCTCTCTCCAGTCCTGCCGACTCTCGTCCCATTCCTCTCTCTCCTGTCCTACCTGACTCTGGTCCCAAGCCTCTCTCTCCTGTCCTGCTTGACTACTCCCAAGCATCTCCTGTCCACCCTGACTCTAGTCCCAAGCGTCTCTCTCCTGTCCAGCCGGACTCTCGCCCTAATCCTCTCTCCTGTCCTGCCTAACTCTCGTCCCAAGCCTCTCTCTCCTGTCCTGCCTGACTCTCGTCCCAAGCCACTCTCTCCTGTCCTCCTGTCCTGCCTAACTCTCGTCCCAAGCCTCTCTCTAATGTCCTGCCCGACTCCCATCCCAAGCTTCTTTCTCCAGTCCAGCCTGACTCTCGTCCCAAGCCTCTCTTTCCTGTCCTCCTGTCCTGCCTGACTCTCGTCCCAAGCTTCTCTCTCCTCTCCAGCCTGACCCTCGTCCCGAGCCTCTCTTTTCTGTCCTCCTTTCCTGCCTGACTCTCGTCCCAAGCCTCTCTCTCCTGTCCAGCCTGGCTCTCGTCCCAAGCCTCTCTCTCCTGTCCTGCCTGACTCTCGTCCCAAGCCACTCTCTCTATTCCAGCCTGAATCTCGTCCTAAGCCTCTCTCTCATGACCTTCCTGACTCTCGTCCCAAGCCTCTCTCTCCTGTCCTGCCTGACTCCTCCCAAGCGTCTCATGTCCACCCTGACTCTAGTTCAAAGCGTCTCTCTCCTGTCCAGCCTGACTCTCGTCCGAAGCCTCTCTCTCTTGTCCAGCCTGACTCTCGTCCTAAGCCTCTCTCTCCTGTCCTGCCTGACTCTCGTCCCAAGCCTCTCTCTCCTGTCCTGCCTGACTCACGTCCCAAGCCTCTCTCTCCTGTTCTGCCGACTCTCGTCACAAGCCTCTCTCTCCTGTCCTGCCTGACTCTCGTCCCAAGCCTCTCTCTCCTGTCCAGGCTTACTCTGGTCCCAAGCCTCACTCTCCCGTCCTGCCTGACTCTCGTCCCAAGCCTCTCTCTCCTGTCCTGCCTGACTCTCGTCCCAAGCCTTTCTCTCCTGTCCAGCCTTACTCTCGTCCAAGGCTCTCTCTCATGTCCTGCCTGACTCTCGTCCCAAGCCTCTCTCTCATGTCCTACCTGACTCTCGTCCCGAGCCACTTTCTCATGTCCATCCTGACTTTCGTCCCAAGCCACTCTCTCTTGTCCAACCTGACTCTCGTCTCAAACGTCTCTCTCCAGTCCTGCCGACTCTCGTCCCATTCCTCTCTCTCCTGTCCTACCTAACTCTCGTCCCAAGCCACTCTCTCTTGTCCAGCCTGACTCTCGTCCCAAGCCTCTCTCTCCTGTCCTGCCTGACTCTCGTCCCAAGCCTCTCTCTCCTGTTCTGCCGACTCTCGTCCAAAGCCTCTCTCTCCTGTCCTGCCTGACTCTCGTCCCAAGCCTCTCTCTCCTGTCAAGGCTTACTCTGGTCCCAAGCCTCTCTCTCCTGTCCTGCCTGACTCTCGTCCCAAGCCTCTCTCTCCTGTCCTGCCTGACTCTCGTCCCAAGCCTCTCTCTCCTGTCCAGCCTTACTCTCGTCCCAAGGCTCTCTCTCCTGTCCTGCCTGACTCTCGTCCTAAGCCTCTCTCTCATGTCCTGCCTGACTCTCGTCCCGAGCAACTTTCTACTGTCCATCCTGACTTTCGTCCCAAGCCACTCTCTCTTGTCCAGCCTGACTCTCGTCTCAAACGTCTCTCTCCAGTCCTGCCGACTCTCGTCCCATTCCTCTCTCTCCTGTCCTACCTGACTCTGGTCCCAAGCCTCTCTCTCCTGTCCTGCTTGACTCCTCCCAAGCGTCTCCTGTCCACCCTGACTCTAGTCCCAAGCGTCTCTCTCCTGTCCAGCCGGACTCTCGTCCCAAACCTCTCTCTCTTGTCCAGCCTGACTCTCGCCCTAATCCTCTCTCTCCTGTCCTGCCTAACTCTCGTCCCAAGCCTCTCTCTCCTGTCCTGCCTGACTCTCGTCCCAAGCCACTCTCTCCTGTCCTCCTGTCCTGCCTAACTCTCGTCCTAAGCCTCTCTCTAATGTCCTGCCCGACTCCCATCCCAAGCTTCTTTCTCCAGTCCAGCCTGACTCTCGTCCCAAGCCTCTCTTTCCTGTCCTCCTGTCCTGGCTGACTCTCGTCCCAAGCTTCTCTCTCCTCTCCAGCCTGACCCTCGACCCGAGCCTCTCTTTCCTGTCCTCCTGTCCTGCCTGACTCTCGTCCTAAGCCTTACTCTCCAGTCCAGCCTGACTCTCGTCCCAAGCCTCTCTTTCCTGTCCTCCTTTCCTGCCTGACTCTCGTCCCAAGCCTCTCTCTCCTGTCCAGCCTGGCTCTCGTCCCAAGCATCTCTCTCCTGTCCTGCCTGACTCTCGTCCCAAGCCACTCTCTCTATTCCAGCCTGAATCTCGTCCCAAGCCTCTCTCTCATGTCCTTCCTGACTCTCGTCCCAAGCCTCTCTCTCCTGTCCTGCCTGACTCCTCCCAAGCGTCTCATGTCCACCCTGACTCTAGTCCAAAGCGTCTCTCTCCTGTCCAGCCTGACTCTCGTCCCAAGCCTCTCTCTCTTGTCCAGCCTGACTCTCGTCCTAAGCCTCTCTCTCCTGTCCAGGCTTATTCTGGTCCCAAGCCTCTCTCTCCCGTCCTGCCTGACTCTCGTCCCAAGCCTCTCTCTCCTGTCCTGCCTGACTCTCGTCCCAAGCCTCTCTCTCCTGTCCTGCCTGACTCTCGTCCCAAGGCTCTCATGTCCTGCCTGACTCTCGTCCTAAGCCTCTCTCTCATGTCCTACCTGACTCTCGTCCCGAGCCACTTTCTCCTGTCCATCCTGACTTTCGTCCCAAGCCACTCTCTCTTGTCCAACCTGACTCTCGTCTCAAACGTCTCTCTCCAGTCCTGCCGACTCTCGTCCCATTCCTCTCTCTCCTGTCCTACCTAACTCTCGTCCCAAGCCACTCTCTCTTGTCCATCCTGACTTTCGTCCCAAGCCTCTCTCTCCTGTCCTGCCTGATTCTCGTCCCAAGCCACTCTCTCTATTCCAGCCTGAATCTCGTCCCAAGCCTCTCCCTCATGACCTTCCTGACTCTCGTCCCAAGCCTCTCTCTCCTGTCCTGCCTGACTCCTCCCAAGCGTCTCATGTCCACCCTGACTCTAGTTCAAAGCGTCTCTCTCCTGTCCAGCCTGACTCTCGTCCCAAGCCTCTCTCTCTTGTCCAGCCTGACTCTCGCCCTAAGCCTCTCTCTCCAGTCCTGCCTGACTCTCGTCCCAAGCCTCTCTCTCCTGTCCTGCCTGACTCTCGTCCCAAGCCTCTCTCTCCTGTTCTGCCGACTCTCGTCCCAAGCCTCTCTCTCCTGTCCTGCCTGACTCTCGTCCCAAGCCTCTCTCTCCTGTCCTGCCTGGCTCTCGTCCCAAGACTCTCTCTCCTTTCCTGCCTGACTCTCGTCCCAAGGCTCTCTCTCCTGTCCTGCCTGACTCTCGTCCTAAGCCTCTCTCTCATGTCCTGCCTGACTCTCGTCCCGAGCAACTTTCTACTGTCCATCCTGACTTTCGTCCCAAGCCACTCTCTCTTGTCCAGCCTGACTCTCGTCTCAAACGTCTCTCTCTAGTCCTGCCGACTCTCGTCCCATTCCTCTCTCTCCTGCCCTACCTGACTCTGGTCCCAAGCCTCTCTCTCCTGTCCTGCTTGACTCCTCCCAAGCGTCTCCTGTCCACCCTGACTCTAGTCCCAAGCGTCTCTCTCCTGTCCAGCCGGACTCTCGTCCCAAACCTCTCTCTCTTGTCCAGCCTGACTCTCGCCCTAATCCTCTCTCTCCTGTCCTGCCTAACTCTCGTCCCAAGCCTCTCTCTCCTGTCCTGCCTGACTCTCGTCCCAAGCCACTCTCTCCTGTCCTCCTGTCCTGCCTAACTCTCGTCCCAAGCCTCTCTCTAATGTCCTGCCCGACTCCCATCCCAAGCTTCTTTCTCCAGTCCAGCCTGACTCTCGTCCCAAGCCTCTCTTTCCTGTCCTCCTGTCCTGCCTGACTCTCGTCCCAAGCTTCTCTCTCCTCTCCAGCCTGACCCTCGTCCCGAGCCTCTCTTTCCTGTCCTCCTGTCCTGCCTGACTCTCGTCCTAAGCCTTACTCTCCAGTCCAGCCTGACTCTCGTCCCAAGCCTCTCTTTCCTGTCCTCCTTTCCTGCCTGACTCTCGTCCCAAGCCTCTCTCTCCTGTCCAGCCTGGCTCTCGTCCCAAGCATCTCTCTCCTGTCCTGCCTGACTCTCGTCCCAAGCCACTCTCTCTATTCCAGCCTGAATCTCGTCCCAAGCCTCTCTCTCATGTCCTTCCTGACTCTCGTCCCAAGCCTCTCTCTCCTGTCCTGCCTGACTCCTCCCAAGCGTCTCATGTCCACCCTGACTCTAGTCCAAAGCGTCTCTCTCCTGTCCAGCCTGACTCTCGTCCCAAGCCTCTCTCTCTTGTCCAGCCTGACTCTCGTCCTAAGCCTCTCTCTCCTGTCCAGGCTTATTCTGGTCCCAAGCCTCTCTCTCCCGTCCTGCCTGACTCTCGTCCCAAGCCTCTCTCTCCTGTCCTGCCTGACTCTCGTCCCAAGCCTCTCTCTCCTGTCCTGCCTGACTCTCGTCCCAAGGCTCTCATGTCCTGCCTGACTCTCGTCCTAAGCCTCTCTCTCATGTCCTACCTGACTCTCGTCCCGAGCCACTTTCTCCTGTCCATCCTGACTTTCGTCCCAAGTCTCTTGTCCAACCTGACTCTCGTCTCAAACGTCTCTCTCCAGTCCTGCCGACTCTCGTCCCATTCCTCTCTCTCCTGTCCAGCCTGGCTCTCGTCCCAAGACTCTCTCTCCTTTCCTGCCTGACTCTCGTCCCAAGCCACTCTCTCTATTCCAGCCTGAATCTCGTCCCAAGCCTCTCCCTCATGACCTTCCTGACTCTCGTCCCAAGCCTCTCTCTCCTGTCCTGCCTGACTCCTCCCAAGCGTCTCATGTCCACCCTGACTCTAGTCCAAAGCGTCTCTCTCCTGTCCAGCCTGACTCTCGTCCCAAGCCTCTCTCTCTTGTCCAGCCTGACTCTCGCCCTAAGCCTCTCTCTCCAGTCCTGCCTGACTCTCGTCCCAAGCCTCTCTCTCCTGTCCTGCCTGACTCTCGTCCCAAGCCTCTCTCTCCTGTTCTGCCGACTCTCGTCCCAAGCCTCTCTCTCCTGTCCTGCCTGACTCTCGTCCCAAGCCTCTCTCTCCTGTCCAGGCTTACTCTGGTCCCAAGCCTCTCTCTCCCGTCCTGCCTGACTCTCGTCCCAAGCCTCTCTCTCCTGTCCTGCCTGACTCTCGTCCCAAGCCTTTCTCTCCTGTCCAGCCTTACTCTCGTCCCAAAGCTCTCTCTCATGTCCTGCCTGACTCTCGTCCCAAGCCTCTCTCTCATGTCCTACCTGACTCTCGTCCCGAGCCACTTTCTCCTGTCCATCCTGACTTTCGTCCCAAGCCACTCTCTCTTGTCCAACCTGACTCTCGTCTCAAACGTCTCTCTCCAGTCCTGCCGACTCTCGTCCCATTCCTCTCTCTCCTGTCCTACCTAACTCTCGTCCCAAGCCACTCTCTCTTGTCCAGCCTGACTCTCGTCCCAAGCCTCTCTCTCCTGTCCTGCCTGACTCTCGTCCCAAGCCTCTCTCTCCTGTTCTGCCGACTCTCGTCCAAAGCCTCTCTCTCCTGTCCTGCCTGACTCTCGTCCCAAGCCTCTCTCTCCTGTCAAGGCTTACTCTGGTCCCAAGCCTCTCTCTCCTGTCCTGCCTGACTCTCGTCCCAAGCCTCTCTCTCCTGTCCTGCTTGACTCTCGTCCCAAGCCTCTCTCTCCTGTCCAGCCTTACTCTCGTCCCAAGGCTCTCTCTCCTGTCCTGCTTGACTCTCGTCCTAAGCCTCTCTCTCATGTCCTGCCTGACTCTCGTCCCGAGCAACTTTCTACTGTCCATCCTGACTTTCGTCCCAAGCCACTCTCTCTTGTCCAGCCTGACTCTCGTCTCAAACGTCTCTCTCCAGTCCTGCCGACTCTCGTCCCATTCCTCTCTCTCCTGTCCTACCTGACTCTGGTCCCAAGCCTCTCTCTCCTGTCCTGCTTGACTACTCCCAAGCATCTCCTGTCCACCCTGACTCTAGTCCCAAGCGTCTCTCTCCTGTCCAGCCGGACTCTCGCCCTAATCCTCTCTCCTGTCCTGCCTAACTCTCGTCCCAAGCCTCTCTCTCCTGTCCTGCCTGACTCTCGTCCCAAGCCACTCTCTCCTGTCCTCCTGTCCTGCCTAACTCTCGTCCCAAGCCTCTCTCTAATGTCCTGCCCGACTCCCATCCCAAGCTTCTTTCTCCAGTCCAGCCTGACTCTCGTCCCAAGCCTCTCTTTCCTGTCCTCCTGTCCTGCCTGACTCTCGTCCCAAGCTTCTCTCTCCTCTCCAGCCTGACCCTCGTCCCGAGCCTCTCTTTTCTGTCCTCCTTTCCTGCCTGACTCTCGTCCCAAGCCTCTCTCTCCTGTCCAGCCTGGCTCTCGTCCCAAGCCTCTCTCTCCTGTCCTGCCTGACTCTCGTCCCAAGCCACTCTCTCTATTCCAGCCTGAATCTCGTCCCAAGCCTCTCTCTCATGACCTTCCTGACTCTCGTCCCAAGCCTCTCTCTCCTGTCCTGCCTGACTCCTCCCAAGCGTCTCATGTCCACCCTGACTCTAGTTCAAAGCGTCTCTCTCCTGTCCAGCCTGACTCTCGTCCGAAGCCTCTCTCTCTTGTCCAGCCTGACTCTCGTCCTAAGCCTCTCTCTCCTGTCCTGCCTGACTCTCGTCCCAAGCCTCTCTCTCCTGTCCTGCCTGACTCACGTCCCAAGCCTCTCTCTCCTGTTCTGCCGACTCTCGTCCCAAGCCTCTCTCTCCTGTCCTGCCTGACTCTCGTCCCAAGCCTCTCTCTCCTGTCCAGGCTTACTCTAGTCCCAAGCCTCTCTCTCCCGTCCTGCCTGACTCTCGTCCCAAGCCTCTCTCTCCTGTCCTGCCTGACTCTCGTCCCAAGCCTTTCTCTCCTGTCCAGCCTTACTCTCGTCCCAAGGCTCTCTCTCATGTCCTGCCTGACTCTCGTCCCAAGCCTCTCTCTCATGTCCTACCTGACTCTCGTCCCGAGCCACTTTCTCCTGTCCATCCTGAATTTCGTCCCAAGCCACTCTCTCTTGTCCAACCTGACTCTCGTCTCAAACGTCTCTCTCCAGTCCTGCCGACTCTCGTCCCATTCCTCTCTCTCCTGTCCTACCTAACTCTCGTCCCAAGCCACTCTCTCTTGTCCAGCCTGACTCTCGTCCCAAGCCTCTCTCTCCTGTCCTGCCTGACTCTCGTCCCAAGCCTCTCTCTCCTGCTCTGCCGACTCTCGTCCAAAGCCTCTCTCTCCTGTCCTGCCTGACTCTCGTCCCAAGCCTCTCTCTCCTGTCAAGGCTTACTCTGGTCCCAAGCCTCTCTCTCCTGTCCTGCCTGACTCTCGTCCCAAGCCTCTCTCTCCTGTCCTGCCTGACTCTCGTCCCAAGCCTCTCTCTCCTGTCCAGCCTTACTCTCGTCCCAAGTCTCTCTCTCCTGTCCTGCCTGACTCTCGTCCTAAGCCTCTCTCTCATGTCCTGCCTGACTCTCGTCCCGAGCAACTTTCTACTGTCCATCCTGACTTTCGTCCCAAGCCACTCTCTCTTGTCCAGCCTGACTCTCGTCTCAAACGTCTCTCTCTAGTCCTGCCGACTCTCGTCCCATTCCTCTCTCTCCTGCCCTACCTGACTCTGGTCCCAAGCCTCTCTCTCCTGTCCTGCTTGACTCCTCCCAAGCGTCTCCTGTCCACCCTGACTCTAGTCCCAAGCGTCTCTCTCCTGTCCAGCCGGACTCTCGTCCCAAACCTCTCTCTCTTGTCCAGCCTGACTCTCGCCCTAATCCTCTCTCTCCTGTCCTGCCTAACTCTCGTCCCAAGCCTCTCTCTCCTGTCCTGCCTGACTCTCGTCCCAAGCCACTCTCTCCTGTCCTCCTGTCCTGCCTAACTCTCGTCCCAAGCCTCTCTCTAATGTCCTGCCCGACTCCCATCCCAAGCTTCTTTCTCCAGTCCAGCCTGACTCTCGTCCCAAGCCTCTCTTTCCTGTCCTCCTGTCCTGCCTGACTCTCGTCCCAAGCCTCTCTCTCCTCTCCAGCCTGACCCTCGTCCCGAGCCTCTCTTTCCTATCCTCCTGTCCTGCCTGACTCTCGTCCTAAGCCTCACTCTCCAGTCCAGCCTGACTGTTGTCCCAAGCTTCTCTTTCCTGTCCCCCTATCCAGCCTGACGCTCGTCCCAAGCTACTCCCTCCTGTCCTGCTTGACTCTCGTCCCAAGCCTCCTGTCTCCTGTTCTGACGACTCTCGTCCCAAGCCTCTCTCTCCTTTCCTGCCTGACTCTCGTCCCAAGCCTCTCTCTCCTGTCCAGCCTTACTCTCGTCCCAAGCCTCTCTCTCCTGTCCTGCCTGACTCTCGTCCCAAGCCTCTCTCTCCTGTCCTGCGTAACTCTCGTCCCAAGCCTCTCTCTCCTCTCCAGCCTGACCCTCGTCCCAAGCCTCTCTTTCCTGTCCTGCCTGACTCTCGTCCCATGCCTGTCTCTCCTTTCCAGCCTGAATCTCGTCCCAAGCCTCTCTTTCCTGTACTCCTGTCCTGCCTGACTCTCTTCCCAAGCCTCTTTCTCCTGTACAGCCTGCCTCTCGTCCCAAGCCTCTCTCTCCTGTCCTGCCTGACTCTCGTCCCAAGCCACTCTCTCTTGTCCAGCCTGACTCTCGTTCCAAGCCTCACTTTCATGTCCTTCCTGACTCTCGTCCCAAGCCTCTCTCCCCTGTCCTGCTTGACTCCTCCCAAGCGTCTCCTGTCCACCCTGACTCTAGTCCCAAGCGTCTCTCTCTTGTCCATCCTGACTCTTGCCCTAAGCCTCTTTCTCCTGTCCTGCCTGAATCTCGTCCCAAGCCTCTCTCTCCTATCCAGCCTGACTCTCGTCCCAAGCCACTCTCTCCTGTCCTCCTGTCCTGCCTAACTCTCGTCCCAAGACTCTCTCTCCTGTCCTGCATGACTCTCATCCCAAGCCTCTCTACCCTGTCCAGCCCGATTCTCGTCCCAGGCCTCTCTTTCCTGTCCTCCTATCCTGCCTGACTCTCGTCCCAAACCTCTCTCTCCTGTCCAGCCTGACTTTCGTCCTAAACTTCTCTCTCCTCTCCTGCCTGACTCTAGTCCCAAGCCACTCTCTACTGTCAAGCCTGACTCTCGTCCCAAGCTACTTCCTCCTGTCCTGATTGACTCTCGTCCCAAGCCTCCTGTATCCTGTTCTGACGATTCTCGTCCCAAGCCTCTCTCTCCTGTCCTGCCTGACTCTCGTCCCAAGCCTCTCTCTCCTGTCCAGCCTTACTCTCGTCCCAAGCCTCTCTCTCCTGTCCTGCCTGACTCTCGTCCCATGCCTCTCTCTCATGTCCTGCCTGACTCTCGTCCCGAGCCACTTTCTCCTGTCCATCCTGACTTTCGTCCCAAGCCACTCTCTCTTGTCCAGACTGACTCTCGTCTCAAGCGTCTCTCTCCAATCCTGCCGACTCTCGTCCCATTCCTCTCTCTCCTGTCCTACCTGACTCTCGTCCCAAGCCACTCTCTCTTGTCCGGCCTGACTCTCGTTACAAGCCTCTCTCTCCTGTCCTGCCGGCTCTCGTCCCATTCCTCTGTCTCCTGTCCTGCCTAACTCTCCTACCAAGCCTCTCCCTCCCGTCCAGCCCGACTATCATCCCAAGCTTCTTTCTCCAGTCCAGCCTGACTCTCGTCAAAAGCCTCTCTTTCCTGTCCTCCTGTCCTGCCTGACTCTCGTCCCAGGCCTCTCTCTCCTCTCCACCCTGACCCTCGTCCCAAGCCTCTCTTTCCTGTCCTCCTGTCCTGCCTGACTCGTCCCAAGCTTCAATCTCCAGTCCAGCCTGACTCTCGTCCCAAGCCTCTCTTTATTGTCCTCCTTTCCTGCCTGACTCTCGTCCCAAGCCTCTCTCTCCTATCCAGCTTGACTCACGTCCCAAACCTCTCTCCCCTGTCCTGATTGACTCTCGTCCCAAGCCTTTCTCTCATGTCGTTCCTGACTCTCGTCCCAAGCCTCTCTCTCCTGTCCTGCCTGACTCCTCCCAAGCGTCTCCTGTCCACCCTAACTCTAGTCCCAAGCGTCTCTCTCCTGTCCAGCCTGACTCTCGTCCCAAACCTCTCTCTCTTGTCCAGCCTGACTCTCGTCCTAAGCCTCTCTCTCCTGTCCTGCCTGACTCTCGTCCCAAGCCTCTCTCTCCTGTCCTGCCTGACTCTCGTCCCAAGCCTCTCTCTCCTATTCTGCCGACTCTCCTCCCAAGCCTCTCTCTCCTGTCCTGCCTGACTCTCGTTCCAAGCCTCTCTCTCCTGTTCTGCCTACTCTCGTCCCAAGCCTCTCTCTCCTGTCCTGCCTGCCTCTCGTCCCAAGCCTCTCTCTCCTCCTCCTACCTCGTCCAGACCTCTCTCTCCCAAGCCTCTCTTTCCTGTCCTCCTGTCCTGCCTGACTCTCGTCCCAAGCCTGTCTCTCCTTTCCAGCCTGAATCTCGTCCCAAGCCTCTCTTTCCTGTCCTCCTGTCCTGCCTGACTCTCGTCCCAAGCCTCTCTCTCCTGTCCAGCCTGCCTCTCGTCCCAATCCTCTCTCTCCTGTCCTGCCTGACTCTCGTCCCAAGCCACTCTCTCTTGTCCAGCCTGACTCTCGTTCCAAGCCTCACTCTCATGTCCTTCCTGACTCTCGTCCCAAGCCTCTCTCCCCTGTCCTGCTTGACTCCTCCCAAGCGTCTCCTGTCCACCCTGACTCTAGTCCCAAGCGTCTCTCTCTTGTCCATCCTGACTCTTGCCCTAAGCCTCTTTCTCCTGTCCTGCCTGAATCTCGTCCCAAGCCTCTCTCTCCTGTCCAGCCTGACTCTCGTCCCAAACCACTCTCTCCTGTCCTCCTGTCCTGCCTAACTCTCGTCCCAAGACTCTCTCTCCTGTCCTGCATGACTCTCATCCCAAGCCTCTCTACCCTGTCCAGCCCGATTCTCGTCCCAGGCCTCTCTTTCCTGTCCTCCTATCCTGCCTGACTCTCGTCCCAAACCTCTCTCTCCTGTCCAGCCTGACTTTCGTCCTAAACTTCTCTCTCCTCTCCTGCCTGACTCTAGTCCCAAGCCACTCTCTACTGTCAAGCCTGACTCTCGTCCCAAGCTACTTCCTCCTGTCCTGATTGACTCTCGTCCCAAGCCTCCTGTATCCTGTTCTGACGATTCTCGTCCCAAGCCTCTCTCTCCTGTCCTGCCTGACTCTCGTCCCAAGCCACTCTCTCCTGTCCAGCCTTACTCTCGTCCCAAGCCTCTCTCTCCTGTCCTGCCTGACTCTCGTCCCATGCCTCTCTCTCATGTCCTGCCTGACTCTCGTCCCGAGCCACTTTCTCCTGTCCATCCTGACTTTCGTCCCAAGCCACTCTCTCTTGTCCAGACTGACTCTCGTCTCAAGCGTCTCTCTCCAATCCTGCCGACTCTCGTCCCATTCCTCTCTCTCCTGTCCTACCTGACTCTCGTCCCAAGCCACTCTCTCTTGTCCGGCCTGACTCTCGTTACAAGCCTCTCTCTCCTGTCCTGCCGGCTCTCGTCCCATTCCTCTGTCTCCTGTCCTGCCTAACTCTCCTACCAAGCCTCTCCCTCCCGTCCAGCCCGACTATCATCCCAAGCTTCTTTCTCCAGTCCAGCCTGACTCTCGTCAAAAGCCTCTCTTTCCTGTCCTCCTGTCCTGCCTGACTCTCGTCCCAGGCCACTCTCTCCTCTCCACCCTGACCCTCGTCCCAAGCCTCTCTTTCCTGTCCTCCTGTCCTGCCTGACTCGTCCCAAGCTTCAATCTCCAGTCCAGCCTGACTCTCGTCCCAAGCCTCTCTTTATTGTCCTCCTTTCCTGCCTGACTCTCGTCCCAAGCCTCTCTCTCCTATCCAGCTTGACTCACGTCCCAAACCTCTCTCCCCTGTCCTGATTGACTCTCGTCCCAAGCCTTTCTCTCATGTCGTTCCTGACTCTCGTCCCAAGCCTCTCTCTCCTGTCCTGCCTGACTCCTCCCAAGCGTCTCCTGTCCACCCTAACTCTAGTCCCAAGCGTCTCTCTCCTGTCCAGCCTGACTCTCGTCCCAAACCTCTCTCTCTTGTCCAGCCTGACTCTCGTCCTAAGCCTCTCTCTCCTGTCCTGCCTGACTCTCGTCCCAAGCCTCTCTCTCTGTCCTGCCTGACTCTCGTGCCCAAACCTCTCTCTCCTATTCTGCCGACTCTCCTCCCAAGCCTCTCTCTCCTGTCCTGCCTGACTCTCGTTCCAAGCCTCTCTCTCCTGTTCTGCCTACTCTCGTCCAAGCCTCTCTCTTCCTGTCCTGCCTGACCTCTCGTCCCAAGCCTCTCTCTCCTGTCCATGCCTAACTCTCGTCCCAAGCCTCTCTTTTTCCTCTTCCTGCCTGACCTCGTCCCAAGCCTCTCTTTCCTGTCCGCCTGACTCTCGTCCCAAGCCCTGTTCCTCTCCTTTCAGCCTGAATCTCGTCCAAGCCCTTCTCTTTCCTTGTACTTCCTGTCCTGCCTGACTCTCTTGCCCAAGCCTCTTTCCCCCCTGTCAGCCTGCCTCTTTTGTCCCAAGCCTTCTCTCTCCTGTCCTGCTTTACTCCTCCCAAGCACTCTCCTGTCCAGCCTGACTCTCGTTCCAAGCCTCACTTTCTTGTCCATTCCTGACTCTCCCAAGCCTCTCCTTCCCCTTGTTCTCCAAGCCTTACTCCTGTCCAGCCTGACTCCTTCCAAGCTCTCCTGTCCCCTGACTCTAGTCCCAAGCCTTCTCTTGTCCTCCTGAATCTTCCAAGCCCTTTTTTCTCCAGTCCAGCCTGAATCTCGTCCCAATCCCTCTTCTCTCCTGTCCGCCTGACTCTCGTCCCAAACCACTCTCCTGTCCTCCTGTCCTGCCTAAATCTCGTCCCCAAAACTCTCTCTCCTGTCCTGCATGACTTTCATCCCAAGCCTCTCTACCCTGTCCAGCCCGTTCTCGTCCCAGGCCCCCTCTTTCCTGTCCTCCTATCCTGCCTGACTTCGTCCCAAAACCTCTCTCTCCTGTCCAGCCTGTCTTTCGTCCTAAACTTCTCTCTCCTCTCTGCCTGACTTAGTCCAAGCCCCTCTCTACTGTCAAGCCTTTACTCTCGTCCAAGCTACTTCCTCCTGTCCTGATTGACTCTCGTTTCCCCAAACTCCTGTATCCGTTCTGGACGATTCTCGTCCCCAAACCTCTCCCCTCCTGTCCCGCCTGATCTCGTCCCAAACCACTCTCTCCTGTCCAGCTTACTCTGTCCCAACCTCTCTCCCTGTCCTGCCTGACTTCGTCCCATGCCTTCTCTCATGTCCTGCCTGACTCTCGTCCCGAGCCACCCTTTTTCCTGTCCATCCTGACTTTCGTCCAAGCACTCTCTCTTTTCCAGATGACTCTTTGTCTCAAGCGTCTCTCTCCAATCCTGCCGACTTTGTCCCTTCTCTCTCTCTGTCTACCTGACTCTCGTCCCAAGCCACTCTCTCTTGGGCGGCCTGATCTCGTTACAAGGCCTCTCTCTACTGTCCTGCCGGCTCTCGTCCCATTCCTCTGTCTCCTGTCCTGCCTAACTCTCCTACCAAGCCTCTCCCCCCCGTCCAGCCCGACTATCTTCCCAAGCTTCTTTCTCCAGTCCAGCCTGACTCTCGTCCCAATCCTCTCTTTCCTGTCCTCCTGTCCTTCCTGACTCTCGTCCCAAGCCTCTCTCTCCTCTCCAGCCTGACCCTCGTCCCGAGCCTCTCTTTCCTGTCCTCCTGTCCTGCCTGACTCTCGTCCCAAGCCTCTCTCTCCTGTCCAGCCTGGCTCTCGTCCCAAGCCTCTCTCTCTATTCCAGCCTGAATCTCGTCCCAATCCTCTCTCTCATGTCCTTCCTGACTCTCGTCCCAAGCCTCTCTCTCCTGTCCTGCCTGACTCCTCCCAAGCGTCTCCTGTCCACCCTGACTCTAGTCCCAAGCGTCTCTCTCTTGTCCATGATGACTCTTGCCCTAAGCCTCTTTCTCCTGTCCTACCTGACTCTCGTCCCAAGCCTCTCTCTCCTGTCCAGCCTGACTCTCGTCCCAAGCCACTCTCTCCTGTCCTCCTGTCCTGCCTAACTCTCGTCCCAAGCCTCTCTCTCCTGTCCTGCCCGACTCTCATCCCAAGCTTCTTTCTCCAGTCCAGCCTGACTCTCGTCCCAATCCTCTCTTTCCTGTCCTCCTGTCCTGCCTGACTCTCGTCCCAAGCCTCTCTCTCCTCTCCAGCCTGACCCTCGTCCCGAGCCTCTCTTTCCTGTCCTCCTGTCCTGCCTGACTCTCGTCCCAAGCCTCTGTCTCCTGTCCAGCCTGGCTCTCGTCCCAAGCCTCTCTCTCTTGTCCTGCCTGACTCTCGTCCCAAGCCACTCTCCCTTGTCCAGCCTGTCTCTCGTTCCAAGCCTCACTCTCATGTCCTTCCTGACTCTCGTCCCAAGCCTCTCTCTCCTGTCCTGCTTGACTCCTCCCAAGCGTCTCCTGTCCACCCTGACTCTAGTCCCAAGCGTCTCTCTCTTGTCTATGATGACTCTTGCCCTAAGCCTCTTTCTCCTGTCCTGCCTGACTCTCGTCCCAAGCCTCTCTCTCCTGTCCAGCCTGACTCTCGTCCCAAGCCACTCTCTCCTGTCCTCCTGTCCTGCCTAACTCTCGTCCCAAGCCTCTCTCTCCTGTCCTGCCCGACTCTCATCCCAAGCTTCTTTCTCCAGTCCAGCCTGACTCTCGTCCCAATCCTCTCTTTCCTGTCCTCCTATCCTGCCTGACTCTCGTCCCAAGCCCTCTCTCCTCTCCAGCCTGACCCTCGTCCCGAGCCTCTCTGTCCTGTCCTCCTGTCCTGCCTGACTCTCGTCCCAAGCCTCTCTCTCCTGTCCTGCCTGACTCTCGTCCCAAGCCTCTCTCTCCTCTCCAGCCTGCCTCTCGTCCCAATCCTCTCTCTCCTGTCCTGCCTGAATCTCGTCCCAAGCCACTCTCTCTTGTCCAGCCTGACTCTCGTTCCAAGCCTCACTCTCATGTCCTTCCTGACTCTCGTCCCAAGCCTCTCTCTCCTGTCCTGCTTGACTCCTCCCCAAACGTCTCCTGTCCATCCTGACTCTAGTCCCAAGCGTCTCTCTTTGTCCATGATGACTCTTGCCCTAAGCCTCTTTT
>NC_092286.1:36182-50164 GCF_036320965.1 Panulirus ornatus
GTTGCCTGCTATTAGAGTCAGTGTATTGTAATTCCTATTTGTTTCTGTTCTAGAGGGTATTTTTCACTCAAGAGGAAAACGACCATATATTTATGACCTTTTTGCTTCTTTTGGTGGTTACTATAGCTTTCTTAAAGTATTGTATGCTGTTCCACATTCACAGTTCTATTATTCAGTTATTCCAATCATTATTAACCTCTTATTAATAAGGTCTATGTTACATGTTTTTAATCAGTCTTGCCTTTAATCTTACGTTATAACCACTTCTTGTTCTATCATTGCCAAATAGGTTTGAGAGATGAGAAAATGTTAATACTTAGCTGAGGTAGCTTCTCTTAGCGCTCCAATTGTCAGCACAAGCGTCCCCTACCCTTTATCATCCACTGCTTCAAAACATCAACCAGTTAGACTACCATTCCTAGTGTCAGCAACCACTAGTCCAGAGAGCGTTTTGTCCAGTCGCCACACATCACCATTGCTATTGCCAGTCGTCCTTGACTACTTGCAACACTTCATACTTACTACCCACCAGCAATCACAGTCCACCACTTGTACCTTTTAGGGCGCTACGGTTGCAGTGCGACCACCGAGCACAATGGTACGACTCCTGGTCTGGGTATGATGTTTGGGAATTGATTTATCCTTCAAGGGAAATGTCGAAGGCCTGTAATTCAGCATTTTTTTTTCTTGCCGTTTGTCCAGCCTTTACCTAGCAGGTAGTATTTTGGTCTTCCAGAGTTACTGACGTCTGGGGAGAAGGAAAGTTACATTCTGTCACATAAACACTTCAAAACCACACTCGTTTCTACCACTTGACCATCTCGATTCTATCTTCTGGAAGATAGGAAAAAAAAACTCCCACACTTTTTGGAATACTATGATCCTCCTTTGCGCGTGAAAAGTGTTGAAAAACTTGTCATCATGCATCATATAAAATACCAGCGTTCATATTGCTCTAGGTGAGAGAAAATGTCAGTTACCTTTGTTGTCACTTCAGAAACAGGTGAATACTTTCACCAGAGTGTAGGAGACTTGCATTGTTACATCATCTTCCCGTGAAATAATCCGATAGAGAGAGAGCATTCCATAATAGTGTACGCGGTGATGGATCAACATTCCTCTCTCGTTATGATCAGCCCAGAAACTTCCTCTCTTGAGCAAACCCATCCGACCAAACCCTATAGTCGGTCTCTGGATAACATTCATTGAAGATAATGAGAAAATATAAGACACAATTGTCATATTATTCATCAGTTTTTCTGTGAAGAGCGTCACCTTCCCAGTTTCCATCTCCTGAGCCAAGGGAAAAAAGTGGTTGAATAATTATGGCCCCATCTTCTGTCATCCAGGAGTTCTCTTAGCACCAAACAGTTCTGGATCCTAGAGAGAGAGAGACTTACTGATAGTCTCTCCTCTGTGGTCTGAGGGGAAGATGGAAAAGATGACACATAGTAAGGAGGCCCTTCTGGAGGTCGTGTCCACAAAAACAAAGGCACTAGGCTGCTGGTAGAAGGGAGCTCGTACAGTAAAGAGGAGGTTCTTCAGTAGAATTATTAGTAGAGGTGGAGGGTCGTTTTGCAACCTGACTCTTGAAGTGAGGTAGGACTGCAGATTTGGTCCTGGGTTTTGGAATTGAGTAGGGCTTTTGAAGTGGGGTTAACGGGGTCCTTAGAGTGAGTGAGTGAGGGACTGTTGGACTTCCTTAGTTTCCGGGTCTTGGAACGTTTGTGATACGTTAAAGATTCCTTCCTCAAAGTCAAAGTATCGAGATGCTAGAGCTACGTTTTTTGCAGGTTTAGAACTAAGATGCAGATGATAACATCGTATGGAGAAATCAACAGTGTTGGAGGGGAATTCTATCGTGATTGCTGAGGATGGAAGGGGTCAGTAATGAAGAGAGAGAGAAATAACTGGTTTCAAAAACTAGAGATCAGAGATCTTTTCAGTTGTTGGATTGTTTGGAAAGGAAAAATGGGAAAGGAAAGCCTGAAGGACCTTGAAGACGGGAATACCCGAGAGATAGAGATTGGGGGTGATTCAGATTTCATAAGAATGATCTTAAATGTTGTTAGAGACCACGGAGCACGGCAGAGCACGCCACGGGTTTTGAAGGAAAACAGGAGTACATCCCTGGGACAGTTGGGACTGCTGGAGAAACCAATTTGAACCGATGTGTAACCCGGAATAGTCTCACGACTGTTAGAGGAAAAGAGTCGAGGGCGTTGGTTGGCGACGACCGTCCGGTTGGCTTTGGTACTGGGAAAGGAAGAGAGAGAGATAGTGCTTGGAGGGCCAGCAAAGCTGCAGAATAAGTTGCGATAGCGAAGATGTGATACCCCAAGTGACTCTCTGGATAGGGATGCTATTGACAAAAGTGGCCCTTCGGTAAGTGAGCCGTCGACCTAAGTGACCTTCTGCCGGGGTTCTGTAGAGCTTTATATGGCCCCCTGGATGGGCCTACTGTCGAACTCAAGTGACCATCCGGTATGGCCACTCTTCAGACCACCCAACCATAATATTAAATATCCATAAAATAAATATATTATATGCCCTCTAAACGGGGAAGCTGGGCCCCGTCTCGGCTGAGGAATACCTCTTGCTCTGCGACGAACCTGAGTGTTTAAGTCAAGATGTCATATCACTCACTCCTATAAAGGAGGTAAACATTCCACGTGATGATGTTAAAAAAGACATTCTATTCTAAATAAAAACTTCTAAATTTGTATTGAATTAAGTGATGTTAGAATTATCAAAGGAATTAATGACAAGAAAGCACGTTTGCTAATTATGAAAAAATCTCGGGTAGTTTGGTAGGTGATATTTCCGTTTCAGGGTATTTGTTTGTGGAAAACTATACCTATCATAAAACAGTCCATAACAATTATTTCTTTATGATGAATAGTCCAGTAACAAAGTCCGAAGGCAAAATTGAGTAGGTTGTGTCTATGGTAACAAGTCAGTGTTTCATATAGTGATAATTCTAGATTATGCATCAATTTAAGTCATCTGTGTTGCTGTAACAAATCGGTGATATTAATGGACATGATGGTAATCATGATTCAGAAACACACAGAAGGAAGGACAAAAGTCTTGGTATATACCATGAGATTTATTCACTGCCTTTCTCATTTGTGTAACTTTTAGAGAAAATGAAAAATGATTCGTTTATTATTGTATGGTGCTAAGTTATGGGGGGGGGTTTGGGAATTGTCTGTTTCATTGCCTACAACTGCGTCAGACTTCTACTAGGAATAAGAACCCATAATAACACAAACTTTACTGTTATAGCTAGAAATATTATACGTTAAATGTCCTTTTATGGAGAATGTAATTGTTGCTGCGTAATAGTTTTTTTTTGACAAAACAAAAAAAAAACTAAAATGAAATAAAAAAACATCACCAAACCTTAGGGATGAAAATCATTAACTAAAATGGAAGTCCTTCTAGAAGAGGGATTATGGTTTTATCAAAACCCTACAACTGGTTAGAGAAAGAAATAACATACATAGCTTAACTCTTACGGTAAGTACAGTTCTGTATACCTCAGGTCCCCAGAGTTTATTAACGGAATCAGCCACAGTCCTTGACGTCGTGAGCGTTTGTAAGATATAACACTGTAATTTTTATAGTCACATATTAGCTAAGCCATCCACTCATATACAGCCACCAAACAACAAATAAGTCTCTCTCCCAGTTTACAGTTAAGTAACTCCCGTCATACCATAAATTCATTTCATAATGTCCTACTCAAGCTGTTTATAGTTAATCTAATATATCTGAATCGAAAAAACATTCATTTCAAGGCCCTTTTCTTTTAATTCACATGGTTGCAAGTAGTAGGTCGAGTTTAGAGGGGAGACATGTTTTGTTATTATGGAATATATCCCAATTAGATATTTCGCTAACGTCGAAAAACTTTACATGACGATCTCTTTCTTTATAGATGGCCTTAGTAACCTCACTCAAGTCATTATGTATTCAGAGAACCCAACTGACTCTGTTATGTCATTGTTTTTTTAGGCGGATTGGTGGTGGAAAACATTTGGGGTTGGTGTTGGCGAGAAGGAAGATAGAGAGAGAGAGAGAGATCCAGGAGTGTGAGTGAGGGGGAGCGCTTGGTTCTGTGAGAGGATAGGATGCATAACCCGTCAGCAGAGCCCCCGGCCGCCCGCCACGGACGCTCTGATCAGTCGCAGCCCCGGACTCCTCTCCACAGATCGGGCCACCTCTCCTCTCGCAGATATCCACCACCATTCACCAGCCGACTCAAACAAAGAGAGAGATAGATATGTAGATCCCGCCAGCCAGATGGTTGTGATGGAGGCCACATACAGGTAGGTTAATGGGCCGATGGATGACATAGGTAATTGGGGATCCAGGAGGCTTCACACAGGGTAATGGCATAATGAATATGAGAGGGGATAGGTTATAATACTTGTAAATGGACAGTCGTCGACGTTTTAATGGACAGCCCTCTGTCAACATAGATGGGCCCGAAAGTAGTAGGGAAGGGGCTCACACCGATAGAGGGACGATTCACACATAATTTGGGATAACAGATACAAATTTTGAAATGGTTATTTTGGTAAGGTAGTTAAGTCCTTGATTATCCACAGGCACGTGTGTTAAGTAGAAAATGAGGAGCTATTTTCTCACTGTCAAGACTCTCAAGTATTCGGTATGTGTTTGTAGATTTACATCCTTTCAACTTTCTGCTTTTTTACTCTCATTTCAGAATCAGGGATTCCTAAGGAAATTTCTTTTAACTGGACACTTTCTACTGCCACAGTTCTATTATTCAGTTTTATTCCAATCATTATTAATCTCTTATTATTAAAAGGTCTTTTTACATTCTATTTTAATCAGTCTTGCCCCTAATCTTACGTTATAGCCACTTGTTCTATCATTGCAAGCGTGAGAGAAAATGTTCATACTGTCGGCTAGTAGCTCTCTTAGCGCTCCATTCTCAGCCAAGCGTTCCCCTCCTTTATCATCACTGCGCATAAGGGACTCAACCAGTAGACTTACCATTCCAGTGTCAGCACTAGTCCGAGCGTGTCCACTCGCCATCATCACAATTGCTATGCAGTCGTCCTTGGACTACTGTTCAACACTTCATCACATACCTATCCCACCAGCAGTCCACCACTTGTAACCTTTAGGGCGCTACGGTGCAGTGCGACCACTGAGCACAACGGTACGACTCCTGGGTATGATGTTCTGGAAATTGATTTATCTTCAGGGAATGCTCAGGCGTAAATTCAGCATTTTCCTTTTTATTAGCAGTGTCAAAGCTTTACCTGCCAGGTGTATGTGGTTCTTCCGGAGTTATGACGTCGGGAAAGAAAGGTTACATCTGTCACATAACCACTTCAAAACCACGCTCGTTTCTCCACTTGACCATCTCGATTCTATCTTATGGAGATAGAAAAATACTCCACACTTTTGGAATATATGACTTCTTTGCGATGAAAAGTGTGTAAACTTTGTCTCAGGCGGCAATCTAAATACAGCGTCATATTTTCTCTATGTGAGAGAAAAATTGGCAGGTGTTGTCGCTTCAGCAACAGGTGATACTTTCACAGAGTGTAGAGATGCATGATACAGCATCTTCATCGAAATATCGATAGAGAGAGCATTCATAAAGTGATACGCAGGTGATGGTATCAACTATTCATCTCTCGTTGATCAGACCAGGAACTTCCTCTCTGAGCAAAAACCATCCGACCAACCCTTTAGTGTCTCTGGTACAGTCATTGAAGATAATGAGAAATTAAGGACACAATGTCATCATTTTCATCAGTTTTCAGGAGGAGCTTCACCTTCCAGTTGCATCTTCTGAGCCTAGAAAAGTGGTTGGAAATATATGGCCATCTTCGTCAGCAGGAGTCTCTTAGCACAAACAGTGCTGGATCCTAAGGTTTTTTCTGGTAGTTCCCTTTGTGGTTCTTTTTGGGGAAGAAAAGACACTGGGGGAGGCTTGGCGGGTCGTGCCAAAACAAAGGGCCCGCTGGATAGAAGGGAAACTCGTACAGTTAAAAAGGAGGTCCTTTTAGTAGAGTGAAGGGTCGTTGCAACTGACTCTTGAAAGGGGAGTAGGAATTTACGATTTTGGGCCTGGGTTTTGGAATTTAGTTGGGGGTTTTTATGTGGTTTACGGGTTTAGAAGTGAAAATGAGACTGTTGGTAGTTCGGGTCTTGGAACGGTTTTTTGTTTTAAAGTAAAAATTTTCCCTTTCCCCAAAGTTAAGTATCCCAGTGCTCAGAGTACGTTGCAGGGAGAAATAAAGATGCAGAAAGATAACAACGTTGGGGAAAAAATCAACAGTGTTGGAGGGGAAAAATCCCTATTGCTGGGATTTGGGAAAGGGTTCAGAAAAGAGTGAGAAATTTGGGTTTTTAAAAAGGTTTGAGATCTTTTTTAGTTGTTGGGGTTGTTTGGGGGAAAAAAAAGCCTGGAGACCTTTAAGCGGGGAATACCCGAATATTGGGGGGATTCAGATTTTTAGAATGATCTTAAAGTTTAGAGACCAGGGGGCACTGGCAGAGCCCGCCACGGGTGTTAAGAAAAACAGGAGTACTTTGGGAAGTTGGGGTTTTGGAGAAACCCAAAGAAGATGGTTTTTTTAACCCCAAAGTCTCCGTTTTTTAGAGGAAGAGTCGAGCGCCCTTGGTGGGGCGCGTCGGTGGGTTTGGTACTGGAGGGTGAGATAGTGTGGGGGGCCCGGGGGCTTCGGAAAAAAAGTGCGATGGAGAAGTGATACCCCAAGTGACTTCTGGTGGGGGTGCTTTCGACCAAAAGTGGGGGGTTCGGAGGGGAGCTGCCCCAACCTAAGTGGAAACCTTCTGGACGGGGTTCTGTCGGGGCTTTTTTGGCCTTTTGGGGTGGGCTCCCGTCGAAATCAAGGGGACCCTCCGGATGGGGCCCCCCTCTCAGCCTAAGTGCCCCCCTAAAGGGGAAAGGGGGGCCCCCCTCTCGGCTTTAGGAAACCCCTTGGGTCTGCGAGTTTAAAATGGTGTTTGGGCAAAAGTTTATTTTCAACCCCCCTCTATAAAGGAGGTAAAAATTCCCCTGATGATGTTACAAAATAATTCTATTTCTAAATAAAATTCTAAGGGGGTTTTAAAAAATTAAGTGTGTTTTGAATATCAAAAATTAATGGGCAAAAAAGCCACGTGTAATTATGAACCAAAAAAAGGGTGTTTGGGAGGTGATATTTCCCTTTCCGGATTTGTTTGGGAAAAAAAATAAAAACCCCATCGTAAACAGCCCCTTTAAAAATTTAAATTTTTTATGGGAAATAGTCCCAGTAACAAAGTCCCAATTGGGAAAATTTATTCGGTTTTTTGTCTATGGTAAAAAAAAGCGCTTCAAAAAAGGGGTTTATTTTAGGGGTCATTCTTTAATGTAAGGGCAAATGTTGCTGTAAAAAATTTTTTTGTTTTAATGAACCCTGATGGTAATCATTTTTTCAGAAACCGAAGGAACCCAAAAGTTTTGGTATATTTCCACGTGATTTATTCATTGCCAATTTTATTTGGGGTCACTTTAAGAGAAAATGAAAAAACCCATTCCCTTTATTTTGGCTGGCTAAATTTAGGGGGGGAAAAATTTTTCTGTTTAAATTTCCTCCCAAAGCAGTTCAGGCTTTACTAAGAAAAAGAACAAAAATCAAAAAAACTTTACCTTTTTAGAAAAAAAAATTTTTTAAAGTTAAATGTCCTTCTTTTGGGGGAAGGGAAATTGGTTTGCTCGTAACTGCCCTTTTAAAAATCACAAAAACCCTTTTATGGAATACATTAAATTTAAATGGAGTCTTCCTAGGAGGGGGGACTTATGGTATAAAAAGCCCCATGGTTTTAGAAAAAAAATTTTAACTTTTCGGTTTAATTTCTTAACTTTTCGGTAATTTCAAATTCTGTTTAAACCCCGCCCCCCCCAGGGTTTTTACAACGGAACAAGCACGGTTTCCTTTTGACGTCGTAAGGTTGGGAATTTTTTTGTCACATATTTAGCGATACCCGTCACATTTCAGTCACAAAAACCCCAAAAATAAGTTCTTCCCCGTTAAAAGTTAATCTCATTTTTTCAGTTTAAATCCGCTGTTTTAAGGGTTTTAATTATTTAAATCAAAGACAGTTTATTTTTTAAACCCCTTTTCATTCAATTTGGGTTTCAAAATACTTTGGGCGAGTTTATAGGGGGAAACATGTTTTGTTATTTGGAATTCCCTATAAGGGAAAATTTTTTAAAAGTCGAAAACTTTTAAAAAAACGATTTTTTCCATATTGATTTGCCTTTTGTAACCTCACTCAAGTCGTTATGCATTTAGGAAAAAAAACTACCCCCGTAATTTTCATTGTTTTAAAGGGGGTGGGGAAAAAATTTTTTTGGTGTTGGTGTTTGGAAAAGGGGAAAGAGGTTCCGGAAATGTGAGGAGGGAGCGCTTGGTGTTGGGTGAGGGGGGGATGCAGAAACCGGGGGCCCCCGGCCGCCGCACGACGGGGGTCCCGCATTTAGTCGCGCCCCGACACCTCCCCCACAGAACTGGCACCCCCTCCTCCTCTCCCCCACCCATCACAGCCCAAAACCCAACCCAAATTCTCCAACTTTTCCCCCCAAGGGCCCGGGGGTGGGATGGAGGGCCCCCTACAGGTAATGGGCGATGAATTTTGTAATGGGGGGGGCCAAAAAGGCACACCCCAGGTAATTGGGGATAATGAACAGAAATGGGATAAAGGGCATTTTTAAATTGTAAAAGACAGTCAGTCAGACCCAATGAAAATCTTTTACCCGCCCCTGCCCAAAATAGATGGGCATGGGTAGTGGGGAAAGGGGTTTACAAGATAGTGGGGCTAACCAATGTTTTGGGAAAACAAGATACAAAAAACTTTTTAAATTGGGTAGTTTGGTAAAGGGGTTAAGTCCTTTTTTATCCCCATTTCATGGTGATAAGTAGAAATGAGAGCATTTTCCCATTTTCAAGGGGGCACAAGTATCGTTATGTGTTTGTAAAATTTACCTCCCTCAAATTTCTGCCCTTTATTCTCATTTCAGGGGTTTAGGATCCAAGGAAATTTTCTTTAACCTAACAATTTCTAATGGGGCAGACAAATTTTCATTTCATTTCCATTTCCCGGGAAATTTTCTTTCTTTCCATTTCTTGTCCCTCACCTTACCCCAGGAGAAAACCGATCTCATACATGGTCATACAAACGCTGGAGGCCATATGTACACATTGAGTATTTAGCTTTCCTTAGGCCTAATAACCTTAGTTCCTTCATACCAACCCAAGACAACACTAATAATATACACACGTGTCCTAGTTTGTGTTTCTGTGATTACATATTTGTACCTTTAAAGAAGGAAGTTTACACACATGGGGCCCTTATATGGGAGGGTATTGATTGATAGGGTGATAGACATGTAACAAAGCATCAGATTGGGAAGAACAGTGGGGTTTCAGAAGTGGTAGAGGATGAATGGATTTAGGTAGTTTGCTACGAAAAATGATGTGAGAAAAACTAAGAAAAGCAAATGGATTTTGGTATGTAGCATTTATGGATAGGAAAAAGGCATATTGATAAAGAGTTTAGCTAAAGATGGCCTCTGTGTAAGGTTTTAAAGAATATATGGTGTGGGTGGCAAGTTGTTAGACAGCAGTGAAAAGTTTCTATCGAGGAAGTAAGGGCATGTGAACGTGCATGAAAAAGGAAAAGTGAATGGTTCTCAGTGAAATGTAGGTTTTTGCGGTAAGGGTGTGTGATGTCTAATGGGTTGTTTAAATTTGTTTATGGATGGGGTTTTTGTTAGAGGTGAATGCAAGAGCTTGGAAAGAGGGCAAGTATGAAATCTGTTGTGGATGAGAGAGCTTGGGAAGTGAGTTTAGTTGTTTGTTCACATGATGTACAGCGCTGTTGGCTGATTATGTGAGAAACCTGCAGAACTGGTGACTGAGTTTGGAAAAGTGTGTGAAAGAAGAAAGTTAAGAGTAAATGTGAATAAGAGCAACGTTTATTAGGTACAATAGGTTTGAGGGTCAAGTCAATTGGGAGGTTAAGTTTGAATGAGAAAAACTGGAGGAAGTAAAGTGTTTTAGAATATCTGGGGAGTGGAATCGGGCAGCGTATGGAACCAAGGAAGCGGAAGTTGAAATCATAGGGTGGGGTAGGGGGCAAAATCCTGGGACCTTGGAGAATTTGTGGAAGTCGAAGATACATAATCTCGGAAAACAAAAATGGGTATGTTTTTGAAGGAATAGTGGGACCAACAATGTTTTATTAGGTGCCGAGGCGTGGCTATGAATAGAGTTGTGCGCAGAGGTGGATGGGCCTGGAATGGAGATGTTTTGAGGACCAGTGTGTTTGAGTGGTTTGATCGGGTAAGTAATGTAAAGGTAAGAGAGTATGTGTGGAAATAAAAGAGCTTTGGGTTGGAGAGAGCAAAAGAGGGAGGTTTTCGAAATGGTTTGGGGCACATGGAGAGAATGAGTGAGGATAGACGACCAAGAGGATATATGTGTCGGAAGGTGAGGGAACGAGGAGAAGTGGGAGACCAATTGGAGGTTAAAGAAGGAATGAAAAAGATTTTGATGCTCGTGGCCCTGAACAAGCAGGAGGGTGAAAGGCTGGCAAGGAATAGAGTGAATTGGATCGATGTGTATACTGGGGTTGACGTGCTGTCAGTGGGATTGAATCAGGCTTGTGAACGTCTGGGGTAAACCATGGAAGTATGTGTGGTGGCCTGGGATGTGGAAAAGGGAGCTGCGGTTTCGGCAAATTATTGCATGACAGCTAGAGACTGAGTGTGAACGAATGAAGCCTTTGTAGTCTTTTCCTAGCGCTACCTCGCACAATGAGGGGGGAGGGGGATGGTATTCCATGTGTGGCAGGTGGCGATAGGTAATGAATAAAGGCAGACAGGTTTGTGAATTTGTGTGCATGTATATTAGTATGTGTCGTGTGAGTACATTGAGATGTATCAGATATGTATATTTGCGTGTGTGTACGTGTATTTATAGACATGTTATGGGGTGGTTGGTGGGCTTATTTCTTCGTCTGAATCCTTGCGATACCACGAAACGGTGGCGGGAGACAGCGACAAAGCAAAATAAAAAAAAACGGAAATTATCTAAAAAATATATAATTTATATTTATAAATATGATATAATATATCTATAATATATATATATATATATATATAGCTATATATACAATATATATGCTTTTTGGGTTTTTTATTTTTTTGCTTTGGTCGCTGTCTCCCGCGTATGGCGAGGTAGCGCAATGAAAACAGACGAAAGAAATGGCCCCAGATCCACCCCCATACACATGTATATACATACGTCCACACACGCAAATATACAAACCTACACAGCTTTCCATGGTTTTATACCCAGACCGCTCACATGCCTTTATTCATCCCACTGACAAACACGTCAACCCCGGTAAACCCACCTCGCTCCAATTCAATCTATTCCTTGCCCTAATCCTTTCCCTCCTGTTCACCCTCCTGCATTTTCAGGCCCGATCACAACTCAATCTTTTTCACTCCATCTTTCCACCTTCAATTTGGTCTCCCTCTTCTCCCGTTCCCTCCCACCTCCGACACATATATCCTCTTGTCATCTTTCCTCACTCATTCACTCCATGTGACCAAACCATTTCAAAAACACCCTCTTCCCTGCTCTCTCAAAACACGCTCTTATTTAATTTCCACACATCTCTCTTACCCTTACGATTACTTACTCGATCAAACCACCCGATCAAACCACAACCTCAACACCACACATTGTCCTCGAACCATCTCATTTCAGAACATCCATTTCAGCACATCAACCTCCTGCGCAACAACTCTATCCATAGTCCACACGCCCTCGCAATAACCATACAACATTGTTGGAACCACGATTCCTTCAAACAAACTCATTTTTTGCTTTCTTCCGAGATAATTGTTTCTCGACTTCCCACACATTCTTCAAGACTCCTCCCAGAATTTTTTTTGCCCCTCCCCACCCTATGTCCCTTTCCCGCTCCCATGTTCCACCGCTGCCCGATCCCACTCCCAATAATCTAAAACACTCACTTCCTCCAGGTTTTCTCCATCAAACTCACCTCCCAATTGAACTTGACCCTCAACCCCTACGGTACCTAAAACCTGCCTCTTATTCACATTTACTCTTAACTTTTCCTGCTTTCACACACTTAACAAACTCAGCATCACCAAGCTTCCTGCAGTTTCTCACATGAATCAGCCACCAGCGCTGTAATCATCAGCGAACAACAACTGACTCACTTCCCAAGCGCTTTCAATCCCCAACAGACTTCTCCTTGCCCTTCTTTCCAAAACTCTTGCATTCACCTCCCTAACAACCCCCAATCCATAAACAAATTAAACAACCATGGAGACATTTACACACCCCTGCCGCAAACCTACATTCACTGAGAAACCATCACTTTCCTCTCTTCCTACACGAAACACAATGCCCTTACTTCCTCGATAAAAACTTACTGCTTTTCTAACAACTTTGCCTCCCACACATATATTTTTATTACCTTCCACAGAGCACCTCTATCAACTCTATTCATATGCCTTCTCCATATCCCCATAAATGCTACATACAAATCCATTTGCCTTTTCTAAGTATTTCTCAATACATTCTTCAAAGCAAACTCCTGATCGACACATCCTCTACCACTTCTGAGAACCACACTGCTCATCCCCCAATCTGATGCTCGTGTCATGCCTTCCCTCTCACTCAATACCCTCCGCATACAATTTTGCCAGAATACTCAACAAACTTATACTCTGTACTTTTGAGCACTCACTCCTTATCCCCTTTGCCTTTGTTACAATGGCACTATGCACGTATTACCGCCAATCCCTCAGGCACCCACCTCACCATGAGTCATATATACATTAACTAACTTACCAACCAATCAACAATTTACAGTCACCCCCTTTTCGTTATTAATTCACCATATTTCTTAATACACTGCAATAACCATCCAAACCAGCTGCCTAGCCGCTTTCATCTTCCGCAAAGCTTATAACAACCTCTTCTCAGAATACCAAGTCATTTTCCCTAACCCTCGCACTTTGCACACCACACGACCAAGAACACCCTATATCTGCCCCCTATCAGAAACACATACAACAAACCATCAAAATACACCTCCATCCTCCTTCTCACACACCACTACTTGTTACACCACCTCCCACTTGCGCCCTTCACTGAAGTTTCCCAATTGCTCCCTTGTTCCTTACGCACTTATATACCTCCTTCCAGAACATCTTTTTTATTTCTCCCTAAAATTTAATGATACTCACACTCTCTCACCCCAACTTCTCATTTGCACTTTTTTTCACCTCTTGCCACCTTTTTCCTGCCCTCCTGCTCTTTCTAAATTGTTCTTACATTTTTCACATGTAATATAAATTATGTGTGTGTGTGGTGTATGTGTGTGTGTGTTTGTGTTTTTTGTGTGTATGTGTATTATAAAAATTATATTATCCCTGGGGAAGGGGAAGAAAGAATACTTTCCCACGCCATTCCTCGCTGTCTAAGAAAGCGACTAGAGGGGACTGGAGCGGGTGGCCAGAAATCCCCCCTCCTTGTATTTATTTTTATTCTTTTTTTTTTAACTTCTAAAATGGGAAACAGAAGAATGAGTCACGCGGGGGAGTGCTCATCCTCCTCGAATGTCAGATTGGGGTGCCTAAATGTCTGTGGATGTAACCAAGGATGTGAAAAAGGAGCAGATAGGTACTATGTTTGATGGAAAGGAACCTTGATGTTTTGGCTCTGAGGTGAAACGAATCTCAAGGGTAAAAGGGGAAGAGTGGTTTGGGGAATGTCTTGGGCAGTAAAGTTCCAGGTGGTTAGTGAGAGGACAAGAGCCAGGGAAGGAGTAGCAGCACTCCTGAAACAGGAGTTGTGGAAGATAAGTGATAGAATGGTAAGAAAGTAAATATTCGAGTT
>NC_092286.1:50264-57307 GCF_036320965.1 Panulirus ornatus
TATAAGGAACTCATCAGTTTCTTCTCCAGTGAAAGCAAAACAATCATCGATAAATTCATTTGCTTCCTCAATATCAGGATCTTGTGGCTCTTGTGGGGGACGGGGCTGTGTGACCTGTTGTGTCTGGCTGGCTGTCTGGGACGGGCTGGTGGTCTCTGTGTCTGGCTGTTCTGGGAGCGAGGCTGGTGTCTCTGTGACTGCTTGTCCTGGGAGCGGGGCTGGTGGTCTCTGTGGACTGGTTGTGTCTGGGGACCGGGGCTGTGTCTCTTTAGACTTGCTGTGGAGCTGGGGATACCGGGCTGTGGTCTCTGTGACTTGCTGTGTCTGGGAAGCGGGGCTGTGGTCATCTGTGACTTGCTGGTGTCTGGAATCAGGGAATTCTTGGGTAATGAATTTCAGTATAACAGAGAGCGATATCGTCTCTCAACCGATCCCTCTCGATCTTCTCTTGCACGGCCTTCATGATACGTTTGGGCGCTTCTCCATTTTCTTTGTATTTCAAGTTGGTGATCCTGCGCCTCGGAGCCAATGATACCAGAATAGTATCGATCCTGTATTACCCCCAACGGGTCCAAATCTTGGTGTCACCATGATGCGAGTGAACCAGCCTCCCCACCATCCGGGGGGGGGGGGGGGGGGGGGGGGGGGGGGGGGGAGAATGGCGGCGATGTTAACGTTGAAGCCACGGCTCGTAATGTATCTTGCATAACTTCATACCGTTTGCTGCAGCTCTTTCCTCTGATAAGGTACCGCTTCATAGAAAGTCTTTCCCTTCATTTGAACGAAGGTATTCTGAAACTTACAAAGGACAAGCTTTCCTTTGTAATACCCTTGTAGTAACAGAAAGCCATTGGAAGACGGAATGGATTGGGTCAGGCGAAGCTACACAGACTAAACAAGATCGTCCTGATAATCATGATCCTTTAATCAGCACTGAACTCGAAATATGTCAGAAACGACAATTCCAAACCCAGGGCATAGGAGGCCATGAAATGATATTCTCTACGTCTGCCCCCCCCTCACCAAGTAACCTCGGTTAGAACCCTTTTATATTTAAATATAAAAAGTAATATAGTAAAGTTTGAATGATTCTAATTACATGTAAGGTGCAATGGTAGTTTAAATAAGGTTTACCTTTCAGATGGTTTCCTGATATACCAACATACATTCAGATATAATATATATATATTATTCATATATAATAAATATATATATATATAAATATAGATATAATATATAATATATATATATATATATATATAATCTATAAACACTTTCACTTCCTCCCAGTTTTTTCACCAATCAAATCACCTCCCAATTGAACTTGACCTCCTCAGTCCCTACTGTACCTAATAACCTTGCCTCTTATTCACATTACTCTTACTTTTCTTCTTCCACACACTTTACCAAACTCCGTCACCAGCTTCTGCAGTTTTCTCGACATGAATCCGCCACCAGCGCTGTATCATACAGCGAACCACACGACTCACTTCCCAAGTGATTTAGATAATTGGGAGTGATTGTCCAGCGGATGGAACCATGGAAGCGGAAGTGGATCATAGTGGGGGAGGGGGCGAAAATTTTGGAGCCTTGAAAAATGTGTGGAAGTCGAGAACATTATCCGGAAAGCCAAATGGGTAGTTTGAAGGCATAGTAGTTCCAACAAATGTAGTATGTTGCGAGCGTGGGCTATGGATAGAGTTGTTGCGCAGGAGATGATGTGCTGGAAATGAGATGTTTGAGAACAATGTGTGGTGTGAGGTGGGTTTTGATCGCGTTAAGTAACGTAAGGGTAAGAGAGATTGTGGAAATAAAAAGAGCGTGTTGAGAGAGCAGAAGAGAGTGTTTTAAAATGGTTTGGGCACATGGAAGAATGAGTGAGGAAAGATGACCAAGATGATATATGTGTCCGGAAGGTGGAGGGAACGAGGAGAAGAGGGAACCAAATTGGAGGTGGAAGATGGGTGAAAAAGATTTGTGTGATCAGGGGCCTGAACATTGCAAGGAGGTGAAGGAGGGCAAAGGAATAGATGAATTGGAGCGATGTGGTATACATGGGTGTGACGTGCAGTCAGTGGATTGAATCATAGGCAGTGAACGTCCGGGGTAAACCATGGAAAGCTGTGTAGGTAATGTATATTTGTTGTGTGTGGACGTGTGTTAATGTACATGTGTATGGGGGGGTCTTGGGCCATTTCTTTCGTCTTGTTTCCTTGCGCTACCCGCAATACGCGGAGACAGCTACAAGTATAAAAAAAAATAAAAAAAAAAAAAATATATATATAAATATAAATCTATATATAATCTCTTTATATAGATATATATATATATATATAAATATAGATAAATATATAATTATATAAAGATATGAATATAGTTGGTATATCAGGAGTCCATACTGAAAGCAAGATATGTCGCACAGAAAGATATTTATGAGTATGTAGTGAAGATGGCCTAGACCAAAGATATACGCCCACTGATATTGAAAACGAGATGACTCTGAGGATGTAGTGAAGATAGAATTTCATTAAGATAGAGTTCAGTGCGTGTGAAAGTGAACTTTCTACAAGGATGTAGTGGGGATGGCCTTTGACCAAAAAATACTCTAGTGGATAGAAAATATTAATGATTATGAAGAAGTAGTGAAGATGCTTTTTACCAGATGAGGCCATGGATATTGAAAATGAGATCACTACAAGATGTAGTGAAGATAGTCTTTTGACCAAGAATAAACGGTCATCGATGATGAAAACAATATACCGTGAAGTTGTAAAGAAAAAACCAAAACCACAGAAAAACCATGAATAACTCAAAATGATTGGTGATGATGTAGTGAAGATGTCCGTTGACCATGATAAACGCTATGTGATATTGAAAAACAACATCTAAATAAGACCAATAAACAGCTAAACAATCAAATCAAATAATTAATTCAAAAGCTAGGGTAAGCACCAGAAATAAAAAGCTAGAAAGTCGATAAATAACACCTAAACGAAAAAAAAATATAAACAAAAAAATTAGATGGAATATTTCCTAATGTAATGTACCATTCTTTGTTTAATATATCAATATAAGATATATATAATAATATATAATTATATATATAAATAATATATATATATATACTTATAGTATAACTATATATTAATACTTCTTTTTTTTTTTATACTTGTCGCTGGCTCCCCCGTTTGCGAGGTAGCGCAAGGAAACAGACGAAAGAATTGGCCCAACCCCCCGACCCCCATACACATATAACATACATACGCCCACACAAGGAGGAACGGCAAAATATACATACCTACACACTTTCCTTCCATGGTTAAACCCCAGACGCCATTCACATGCCCTCTTCAATACCACTGACCGACTTGTCCAACCCCGGTATACCACATCGCTCAATTCACTCTATTACCTTTGCCTCCTTTCACCCTCCTGCATGTTCAGAGGCCCCGATCACACAAAATCTTTTTCACTCCATCTTTCCACCTCCAATTTGGTCTCCCTCTTCTCCTTGTTTCCCTCCACACCGACACATATATCCTCTTGGTCAATCTTTCCCTCACTCATCCGCTCCATGTGCCCAAACCACTTCAAACACCCTCTTCTGCTCTCTCAACCACTCTCTTTATTTCCGACGCATCTCTCTTACCCGTACGTTACTCACTCGATCAAACCCCATCACACCACACATTGTCCCTCAAACATCTCATTTCCAGCACATCCATCCTCCCAGCGCACAACTCTATCCATACCCACGCCTCGCAACCATACAACAATTGTTGGGAACCACAATTCTTCAAACAACCCATTTTTGCTTTCCGAGATAATGTTTCTCGACTTCACAATCCTTCAAGCTCCCAGGATTTTCCGCCCCCTCCCCCACCCTATGATCCACTTCCCCTTTCCATGGTTCCATCCGCTGCAATCCACTCCCAGATATCTAAAAAACTTCACTTTCCCTCCATGTTTTTCTCCTTTCAAACTCACCTCCCCAATTGACTTGACCCTCTACCCAACTGATACCTAATAACCTTGCTCCTTAATTCACATTACTCTTAACTTTCTTCTTCACGCACCTTTTCCAAACTCAGTCACCAGCTCTGCAGTTACTCACATGAATCAGCCACCAGCGGCTGATCATCACGAACAACAACTGACTCCACTTCCCAACTCTCTCATCCCCACAGACTTCATATATAATATATATAAATCCTCTGGGATCAGGAGAAAGAATACTTCCCACTATTCCCCTGCGTGTTGTAGAAGGCGACCAAAAGGAGGGGTGGGGAGACTGAATCCTCCTCTCATCGTTTTTTTTCTTTTTTCTTTTAATTTTCCAAGAAGGGACCAGAGAAGGGGCAGGTGAGATATACCGCAAAGCTATGTCCTCTTTCTAACGCTACCTCGCCAACGCGGGAAATGGTGAATATATGAAAGAAAAAAAAGATATATATAAAGCAGAATAAAGTATGGAAGTCTGTTTGGGGAGAGAGAGCTTGGGAAGTGAGTCAGGTTGTTGTTCGCTGATGATACAGCGCTGGTGGCTGATTCATTAGAGAAAACTGCAGAAGCGTGACTGAGTTTTGGTAAAGTGTGAGAAAGAAGAAAGTTAAGAGTAAATGTGAATAAGAAGCAAGGTTATTATGACAGTAGGGTTGAGTTTTTCAAGTCAATTGGGAGGTGAGTTAGAAGGAGAAAAACTGTGAGGAAAGTGAAGTGGTTTTAGATATCTGGGAGTGGATCTGGCACGGATGGACCATGGAAGCGGAAGTGGATCATAGGGGTGGGGAGGGGCGAAAATTCTGGGACCTTGAAGAATGTGTGGAAGTCGAGAACATATCTCGGAAAGCAAAAATGGGTATGTTTGAAGAATAGTGGTTCCAACAATGTTGTTATGTTCGAGGCGTGGGGGCAATGGATAGAGTTGTGCGCAGGAGGATGATTGCTGGAAATGAAATGTTTGAGGACAATGTGTGGTGTAGGTGGTTTGATGGAGTAAGTAACGTAAGGGTAAGAGAGATGTGTGAAATAAAAAGAGCGTGTTGAGAGAAGGCAGAAGAGGTTGTTGAAATGGTTTGGGCACATGGAAGGATTAATGAGGAAAGATTGACCACGTGGATATAAGTGTCGGAGGTGGAGGGAACGAGGAGAAGAGGGAGACCAAATTGGAAGGTGAAAAGATGGAGTGAACAAAGATTTTAGGTGTGATCAGGGCCTAACATGCAGGAGGGTGAAAAGGAGGCAAAGGGAAAAAAACAAATAGAGGGAATTGAGCGATGTGGTATACCGGGTTGCCGTGGCTGTCAGTGGATTTAATCAAGGCATGTGAAGCGTCTGGGTAACCATGGAAAGCTTGTGTAGGTATGTATATTTTTTTTTTTTTTGCGTGGTGGGACTATGTATATACGAAGTGATGGGGGGGGTGGGTTGGGCAATTCTTCGTCTGTTTCCTTGCGCAACCTCGCAAACGAAAGCGTGAGACAGCGACAAAGACAAAAAAAAAAAATGAATAAATGTGGCGGGGCGACGAAATGAATAAAAGCAGTAAGTATGAATATTGTACATGTGTATATATGTATATGTATGTGTATGTAAATTAAATATGTTAGGTGAAATGCATAGGTATGTATATGGCGTTATATCTGCACGTGTATGTGTAGACATTGTATGTGGAGGGTTGGCCCATTTCTTTCGTGTGATTCCTTTCCGCTGCCTCGCTAACGCGGGATACAGCGAGAATTATAAGTAAATAAAGTATACAAGTAATGGGAGTGTGAGTGTTTTGGTAGTAGTGGCGGGTGTTTTAAGCGTGGACGGAAGGCCTGTAGAAGTACTTTTTTGTAGACGAAGGTTGAAAACGGGTTTAACGGGCCTCGTGCCTCTATATATGTGGAAATACGTGCTTGCCATTGGGTTGACAATGATCTACCATGAGAGGGCTGAATTCATATAGTTTGTTAATTGTAAGGGTTGAAATTCCAGGTATTGTTTTGGGTAAAGTAGCAGTAATTTGGTAATGTCGTCTTCGGTGGCGCTGGCGCGTTTATTGCACTAGCAGACACAAACTCCCTCCCTATTGGCTGAAACAGTATAAGCTCCGGCCCCGCCCACAGCCTCACTTGAACCAGATTGAAGGTTGAAAGCAATTTTTCCACAATTACCTCTATGTATATAGGGAAAAATGAAATATAATGGTGTCATAAGATAGAGCTGCTGGTTGTCTAATGTTCCATGAGATAACATAAAGAAAAAATGCCATTTCCACAAAAAGCACACGATATAGTCACAGAAGGTACAACTTGCTACTTTTTTACGGTCCACCTCGCCCAGTACTATATAAGAATGTTCCTACGTATAACATCTAGAGAGTCTTCCAGACAGTAGACACAGGAGTCGCCATTCTCTACCAACACACTCGATCATGAATACCTCGCCACTTCATGGCAGTTCGAACAATTTCTAGCAATTAAGATAAACACAATACATGCATCAATATCTTGTGCACTACATACTCACATCTCGACCCAACACAACAATTCCACTCCATGAATCTCTAACACAGTATTCAACAAACACATAGCCCAGTCTAACCTTACTAGCTGACCTCAACGCCCAAACACAGAAAACCTACCACCACAACAGAAACAATTCTCCTGGCGATGACTTAATCGCTTTAATACTCTTACAAACGTCTTAACTTCCTAGGAGCTTACTTCCACACTGCTCACATGGCCAAGGACAGAAAGACAGACCTGACCTGCTTCTCCAACAGAGCAGTAATTACTTCATAAGTTCTTGTCTCCCCAGGACAACTGGTTGGTTCCGACCACATCCCTATCTTACTTCATCTCTCTCTACCCTATCCTCGTCCCATCACCCTCACAACTACCACTAAAAAAGAACGACTGGGAGAGCTTCAAAGACATCCTCGTTCAAACTGCACTTACACCACAAAAACTACGAAAATCACCCAATAACACTAACAGCCATAGAAATAAGAACATAGTCACGAAAAAATCACACAGGCAGCTGACATTTCTATT
>NC_092286.1:357407-456943 GCF_036320965.1 Panulirus ornatus
ACAACTCTGGCATCTAGCACAGTATTTCTGAAACTTTCATCCACTGCTGCATAGTCAGTCAAACCCTTTTGTTCTTCTCTTCCATCATTTCCCATCCATGTATAACTGTGAATCATCTTATGTAAGAAAGGTGCTTGCAATGAATGAACCATTCTCAACACAAGCAGTCACAAGATAACTTCCATTCTCATATACTCCAGACACTTTCAGTTTACCAACTATCTCACCAATTTCATTGCATTCCTCCTTTACATTCATACCACCCATTACAACCACTTTTCTCTCCACAAAACCATTTATACAGCCTTTTGAATTTCTCCAGAAACACTTCACTACATCCTTATTTTACAGTCTTCATATTCAGAGGTGCTCATATGCCTACCCATGCTTACTCCATGATTCCATTCTCTCCTTTCATCAACACTACTTTTGATCCATTCCATCCATGTTTTGTAACACCCTACCATACTGTCTGTGATGGCACAATTGCACATCCCTCTTTCCCTCCTAAAAGTCACGTCCGTCATTTACATTTTCGCTTCCTGCATGCTGCTTAACAATATTGATTTTCCCAATCCCCAGTTCATCCTAGCCATAACTTTTGAATTCCTCCTCAATCTCCTTTTAATCTTACCAGTCATCCCATTTATATTCAGTGCCATCTACCACAATTACTTATCCCATTTACTCCCTGGCATAACTAGTAGATGCCAGTGCTGCTGCTTAGCTTTTTTTTTCCTTTCTTTTTCTTTCTTCTTTTTCTTGCCTAACCTGTGACAGGCCACCAGCAGGGGGCAACTCCAGCACAATGGTTCCCAGAGGCAGCTAGTCTCCCAGGTTGTCTGAAAAACTAAAACCCCAGCACACCTCAAGTGCTCTTCTACTACCATTACCCTGATGGACATAGGCAAATCAACAATGCCTGTAGTTGGGAAGTATTGATTTGTCTCATCGGCAGTACACAGTACTCAGTACTTCTGCACAGATTCTTTAACATCACTTTTCTGTCATTTTTATTGACATCAAGACTTTTATTAGGAATGGAAGGAACTCCAAACTGTTGTCATCCGAGCTAAGGGGATGTGTAAATCGAAGCAGAAAACTTTTAAAAAGAAGAGTGTGCAGGCTTTCCTTAGACCATTGATATGCCGAAGCCTTCGAATTCCAAGGAACATCAAATTTGTGGCATATGTTGGCTTCAAGACTGAGAAAGAAGTGAAACAGGCCTTGCAGAAAGACAGATCTTTCTTAGGTAAGTAAGTTTTTGCATACTTTCACATAGTACAACATATAACCTTCCTTCTTCATTCCATCACATCAGTGATACTTCTCATTTCCTTTGTCCGAACACAGAGTTCTACAGAAATTCATAAGGTACATGTTTGCCGAATTATTAAGGAAAATCTACAAAAGATGTTTGTTTATTTACTTGTTTTGACAAATAGTTATTGTAAATTTGCTGCTGTAAAGATTAGATATGTTTAGTAAAAAGGCTTTTATATCTCATTATGAGGTTGGTATCATTGTGTATACTGGTTATCCTTAATATAGGATGTTGCTTGCACTTTGGAAGGATTTCATCTACTGTCTATTTTTGTAACTTTACCACTCCAGATGGTGTTCAGGTACACATTGTGAAGTATGAGAAGCCCTCTGACATAGATTGTACATCCCAAAACAGTGCTCCTTGGAGTGCAGCAGAAGAGAAAATGAAGAATGCTGAGCCAATAGGTGAATCTGGAAAGATCTTTGTTCGGAACCTGTGGTACTCTGTTACTGATGACCAACTACGTGAACTTTTTGAAAAGTATGGTAAGGGTTATCTAAAAAGCTTTTATTTGGAATACATTTTTATTTATTTATTTATTTTTTTATTTTGCTTCGTCGCTGTCTCCTGCATTAGCGAGGTAGCGCAAGGAAACAGACGAAAGAATGGCCCAACCCACCCACATACACATGTATATACATACACGTCCACACACACAAATATACATACTTATACATCTCAACGTATACATATATATAAACATACAGACATATACATATATACACATGTACATGATTCATACTGTCTGCCTTTATTCATTCCCATTGCCACCCTGCCACACATGGAATAACAACCCCCTCCCCCCTCATGTGCGCGAGGTAGCGCTAGGAAGACAACAAAGGCCCCATTCGTTCACACTCAGTCTCTAGCTGTCATGTAATAATGCACCGAAACCACAGCTCCCTTTCCACATCCATGCCCCACAGAACTTTCAATGGTTTGCCCCAGATGCTTCACATGCCCTGGTTCAATCCATTGACAGCACGTCGACTCCGGTATACCACATCGTTCCAATTCACTCTATTCCTTGCACGCCTTTCACCCTCCTGCATGTTCAGGCCCCGATCACTCAAAATCTTTTTCACTCCATCTTTCCACCTCCAATTTGGTCTCCCACTTCTCCTCGTTCCCTCCACCTCTGACACATATATCCTCCTGGTCAATCTTTCCTCACTCATTCTCTCCATGTGACCAAACCATTTCAAAACACCCTCTTCTGCTCTCTCAACCACACTCTTTTTATTACCACACATCTCTCTTACCCTATTATTACTTACTCGATCAAACTACCTCTCACCACATATTGTCCTCGAACATCTCATTTCCAGCACATCCACCCTCCTCCTGCGCACAACTCTATCCATAGCCCACGCCTCGCAACCATACAATATTGTTGGAACCACTATTCCTTCAAACATACCCATTTTTGCTTTCCGAGACAATGTTCTCGACTTCCACACATTCTTCAAGGCTCCCAGAATTTTCGACCCCTCCCCCACACTATGATCCACTTCCACTTCCATGGTTCCATCCGCTGCCAGATCCACTCCCAGATATCTAAAACACTTTACTTCCTCCAGTTTTTCTCCAATCAAACTCACCTCCCAATTGACTTGACCCTCAACCCTACTGTACCTAATAACTTGCTCTTACTCACATTTACTCTCAACTTTCTTCTTTCACACACTTTACCAAACTCAGTCACCAGCTTCTGCAGTTTCTCACACAAATCAACCACCAGCGCTGTATCACCAGCAAACAACAAATGACTCACTTCCCAAGCTCTCTCATCCACAACAGACTTCATACTTGCCCCTCTTTCCAAAACTCTTGCATTCACCTCCCTAACAACCCCATCCATAAAGAAATTAAACAACCATGGAGACATCACACACCCCTTGCCACAAACCTACATTCACTGAGAACCAATCACTTTCCTCTTTTCCTACACGTACACATGCCTTACATCCTCGGTAAAAACTCTTCACTGCTTCTAACAACTTGGCTCCCACACCATATATTCTTAATACCTTCCACAGAGCATCTCTATCAACTCTATCATATGCCTTCTCCAGATCCATAAATGCTTCATACAAATCCATTTGCTTTTCTAAGTATTTCTCACATACATTCTTCAAAGCAAACACCTGATCCACACATCCTCTACCACTTCTGACACCACACTGCTCTTCCCAATCTGATACTCTGTACATGCCTTCACCCTCTCACTCAATACCCTCCCATATAATTTGCCAGGAATACTCAACAAACTTTTTTTTTTTCTTTTTTTTTCCGCTGTCTCCCGCGTTTGCGAGGTAGCGCAAGGAAACAGACGAAAGAAATGGCCCAACCCACCCCCATACACATGCCTTGATTCAATCCACTGACAGCACGTCAACCCCGGTATACCACATCGCTCCAATTCACTCTATTCTTTGCCCTCCTTTCACCCTCCTGCATGTTCAGGCCCCGATCACACAAAATCTTTTTCACTCCATCTTTCCACCTCCAATTTGGTCTCCCTCTTCTCCTCGTTCCCTCCACCTCCGACACATATATCCTCTTGGTCAATCTTTCCTCACTCATTCTCTCCATGTGACCAAACCATTTCAAAACACCCTCTTCTGCTCTCTCAACCACGCTCTTTTTATTTCCACACATCTCTCTTACCCTTACGTTACTTACTCGATCAAACCACCTCACACCACACATTGTCCTCAGACATCTCATTTCCAGCACATCCATCCTCCTGCGCACAACTCTATCCATAGTCCACGCCTCGCAACCATACAACATTGTTGGAACCACTATTCCTTCAAACATACCAATTTTTGCTTTCCGAGATAATGTTCTCGACTTCCACACATTCTTCAAGGCTCCCAGAATTTTCGCCCCCTCCCCCACCCTATGATCCACTTCCGCTTCCATGGTTCCATCCGCTGCCAGATCCACTCCCAGATATCTAAAACACTTCACTTCCTCCAGTTTTTCTCCATTCAAACTCACCTCCCAATTGAATTGACCCTCAACCCTACTGTACCTAATAACCTTTCTCTTATTCACATTTACTCTTAACTTTCTTCTTTCACACACTTTACCAAACTCAGTCACCAGCTTCTGCAGTTTCTCACATGAATCAGCCACCAGCGCTGTATCATCAGCGAACAACAACTGACTCACTTCCCAAGCTCTCTCATCCCCAACAGACTTCATACTTGCCCCTCTTTCCAAAACTCTTGCATTCACCTCCCTAACAACCCCATCCATAAACAAATTAAACAACCATGGAGACATCACACACCCCTGCCGCAAACCTACATTCACTGAGAACCAATCACTTTCCTCTCTTCCTACACGTACACATGCCTTACATCCTCGATAAAAACTTTTCACTGCTTCTAACAACTTTCCTCCCACACCATATATTCTTAATACCTTCCACAGAGCATCTCTATCAACTCTATCATATGCCTTCTCCAGATCCATAAATGCTACATACAAATCCATTTGCTTTTCTAAGTATTTTTCACATACATTCTTCAAAGCAAACACCTGATCCACACATCCTGTACCACTGCTGAAACCACACTGCTCTTCCCCAATCTGATGCTCTGTACATGCCTTCACCCTCTCAATCAATACCCTCCCATATAATTTGCCAGGAATACTCAACAAACTTATACCTCTGTAATTTGAGCACTCACTCTTATCCCCTTTGCCTTTTAACAATGGCACTATGCACGCATTTCGCCAATCCTCAGGCACCTCACCATGAGTCATACATACATTAAATAACCTTACCAACCAGTCAACAATACAGTCACCCCCTTTTTTAATAAATTCCACTGCAATACCATCCAAACCTGCTGCCTTGCCGGCTTTCATCTTCCGCAAAGCTTTTACTACCTCTTCTCTGTTTACCAACTCATTTTCCCTAACCCTCGCACTTTGCACACCACCTCGACCAAAACACCCTATATCTGCCACTCTATCATCAAACACATTCAACAAACCTTCAAAATACTCACTCCATCTCCTTCTCACATCACCACTACTTGTTATCACCTCCCCATTTGCGCCCTTCAACAAACTTATACCTCTGTAATTTGAGCACTCACCTTTGTCCCCTTTGCCTTTGTACAATGGCACTATGCAAGCATTCCGCCAATCCTCAGGTACCTCAGGTACACCCCTTGCCGCAAACCTACATTCACTGAGAACCAATCACTTTCCTCTTTTCCTACACGTACACATGCCTTACATCCTCGGTAAAAACTCTTCACTGCTTCTAACAACTTGGCTCCCACACCATATATTCTTAATACCTTCCACAGAGCATCTCTATCTACTCTATCATATGCCTTCTCCAGATCCATTAATGCTACATACAAATCCATTTGCTTTTCTAAGTATTTCTCACATACATTCTTCAAAGCAAACACCTGATCCACACATCCTCTACCTCTTCTGACACCACACTTCTTCCCAATCTGATACTCTGTACATGCCTTCACCCTCTCACTCAATACCCTCCCATATAATTTCCCAGGAATACTCAACAAACTTATACCTCTGTAATTTGAGCACTCACCTTTGTCCCCTTTGCCTTTGTACAATGGCACTATGCAAGCATTCCGCCAATCCTCAGGTACCTCATTCATTATAATTTGTCGTTGTCTCCCGCGTTAGCGAGGTAGCGCAAGGAAACAGACGAAAGAATGGCCCAACCCACCCACATACACATGTATATACATACACGTCCACACACACACATATACATGCCTATACATTTCAATGTATACATGTATATACATACGCACACACTTATACATATATACACATGTACATAATTCATACTAGCTGACTTTATTCATTCCCGTCACCACCCCACCACACATGAAATGACAACCCCCTCCCCCCGCATGTGCGTGAGGTAGTGCTAGGAAAAGACAACAAAGGCCACATTCGTTCACACTCAGTCTCTAGCTGTCATGTATAATGCACCGAAACCACAGCTCCCTTTCCACATCCAGGCCCCACAAAACTTTGATTAAATTTTTGCTTTGTAATTGCAATTGTAATTCATTTATCTACTAACTATGATGTTTTTATTGGATAATCATATCAGATACACTATCCTGCCCGTATCCCTTTCTATGGGTCTTGTTTAGTTCTGAGGAAGCCAGCCACATCCACGGGTTGAGATCAAAAGTCAATAAGTAAGCTAGTATGTGTGTTTCTCTGTGGGATGAGCACTGGAAATAATGAGGAGTAAGTGTTCAGTATCATCAGTATGGAAGTTGCATCGAGGGCATAAGGGATCTTGTGTTATGATGAATCAGTGTTTATGATACTAGAGAGATTGTCAGTGTCCAGATTGCACTTGAGAGAGGATTGCTCATACATGTTTAAGTGAAGGCTGATTCTTTGGTTTAACCCTTTGCATGGATTATGATTTTATGTGTAATCCCTGTTGATGCTATTTGTCCTTTAAAAACTTGAATTACTGTTACAAACCCTTTTGATACTTTTTTAAAACACACACACAGAAAAAAGGCTTCTGTACGTGGTGCCTTATTTCCTTAGAAAGTTTGTTATACAATGAAAAATGTTTTTGATCACAAAATGGCAACTCCAAACTTATGTGCCATGTCCACTTCTGATATGAATTTCTTCCTTTTATTTTTTTTTTTTTTTTATACCTCGTCGCTGTCTCCCGCGTTTGCGAGGTAGCGCAAGGAAACAGACGAAAGAAATGGCCCAACCCCCCCCCCCCATACACATGTACATACACACGTCCACACACGCAAATATACATACCTACACAGCTTTCCATGGTTTACCCCGGACGCTTCACATGCCTTGATTCAATCCACTGACAGCACGTCAACCCCTGTATACCACATCGCTCCAATTCACTCTATTCCTTGCCCTCCTTTCACCCTCCTGCATGTTCAGGCCCCGATCACACAAAATCCCTTTCACTCCATCTTTCCACCTCCAATTTGGTCTCCCTCTTCTCCTCGTTCCCTCCACCTCCGACACATATATCCTCTTGGTCAATCTTTCCTCACTCATTCTCTCCATGTGCCCAAACCATTTCAAAACACCCTCTTCAGCTCTCTCAACCACGCTCTTTTTATTTCCACACATCTCTCTTACCCTTACGTTACTTACTCGATCAAACCACCTCACACCACACATTGTCCTCAAACATCTCATTTCCAGCACATCCATCCTCCTGCGAACAACTCTATCCATAGCCCACGCCTCGCAACCATACAACATTGTTGGAACCACTATTCCTTCAAACATACCCATTTTTGCTTTCCGGGATAATGTTCTCGACTTCCACACATTTTTCAAGGCTCCCAAAATTTTCGCCCCCTCCCCAACCCTATGATCCACTTCCGCTTCCATGGTTCCATCCGCTGCCAGATCCACTCCCAGATATCTAAAACACTTCACTTCCTCCAGTTTTTCTCCATTCAAACTCACCTCCCAATTGACTTGACCCTCAACCCTACTGTACCTAATAACCTTGCTCTTATTCACATTTACTCTTAACTTTCTTCTTCCACACACCCCACCAAACTCCGTCACCAGCTTCTGCAGTTTCTCACATGAATCCGCCACCAGCGCTGTATCATCAGCGAACAACAACTGACTCACTTCCTAAGCTCTCTCATCCCCAACAGACTTCATACTTGCCCCTCTTTCCAAGACTCTTGCATTTACCTCCCTAACAACCCCATCCATAAACAAATTAAACAACCATGGAGACATCACACACCCCTGCCGCAAACCTACATTCACTGAGAACCAATCACTTTCCTCTCTTCCTACACGTACACATGCCTTACATCCTCGATAAAAACCTTTCACTGCTTCTAACAACTTGCCTCCCACACCATATATTCTTAATACCTTCCACAGAGCATCTCTATCAACTCTATCATATGCCTTCTCCAGATCCATAAATGCTACATACAAATCCATTTGCTTTTCTAAGTATTTCTCACATACATTCTTCAAAGCAAACACCTGATCCACACATCCTCTACCACTTCTGAAACCACACTGCTCTTCCCCAATCTGATGCTCTGTACATGCCTTCACCCTCTCAATCAATACTCTCCCATATAATTTACCAGGAATACTCAACAAACTTATACCTCTGTAATTTGAGCACTCACTCTTATCCCCTTTGCCTTTGTACAATGGCACTATGCACGCATTCCGCCAATCCTCAGGCACCTCACCATGAGTCATACATACATTAAATAACCTTACCAACCAGTCAACAACACAGTCACCCCCTTTTTTAGTAAATTCCACTGCAATACCATCCAAACCTGCTGCCTTGCCAGCTTTCATCTTCCGCAAAGCTTTTACTACCTCTTCTCTGTTTACCAAATCATTTTCCCTAACCCTCTCACTTTGCACACCACCTCGACCCAAACACCCTATATCTGCCACTCTGTCATCAGACACATTCAACAAACCTTCAAAATACTCATTCCATCTCCTTCTCACATCACCACTACTTGTTATCACCTCCCCATTTACGCCCTTCACTGAAGTTCCCATTTGCTCCCTTGTCTTACGCACCCTATTTACCTCCCTCCAGAACATCTTTTTATTCTCCCTAAAATTTACTGATAGTCTCTCACCCCATCTCTCATTTGCCCTTTTTTTCACCTCTCGCACCTTTCTCTTGACCTCCTGTCTCTTTCTTTTATACTTCTCCCACTCAATTGCATTTTTTCCCTGCAAAAATCGTCCAAATGCCTCTCTCTTCTCTTTCACTAATACTCTTACTTCTTCATCCCACCACTCACTACCCTTTCTAAGCAGCCCACCTCCCACTCTTCTCATGCCACAAGCATCTTTTGCGCAATCCATCACTGATTCCCTAAATACATCCCATTCCTCTCCCACTCCCCTTACTTCCATTGTTCTCATTGTTCTTCCTTTTATATGTATGAATAAAAGTAAACATGCAACATATTCAAATCTAACTTAGAAAAATAGAACAATAATCAAGATCATAACTTGAGTGTTCCAAAGTAGTGATACTGAGGAACATCTCTGAGGCCATCAACATCAACTCCTGCTCAGACTCCTCTGTTGTCAGCATTTTCTACTTGTCACTCATTTGTCTTGGAAAGATTGGGAGCAGAATTGTGCACAGTAGATATTCATAGACTATATTATGATGGGTTATAGGTGACTTGTTTATTTACATTCTGCTTACCATGGTCATTTGGAGATGGCAGTACTTACTAGGTTGTGCTTTTAACTGCAGCATTCAGAGAAACATAGTTTGATGGAGTCAGACCACACATCCAAGGGGTTAAGCTTGGATAGGAAGGACAGCAAGATAGTGCCAGGTAAACAGACAAAAAAGGTCACATTCATTCACACTCAGTCTCAAACTGTTACGTGTAATACACTGAAACCACAGCTCCCTATGCACATCCAGGCCCCACAGACCTTTCCATGGTTTACCCCAGACATTTCACATCCCTTGGTTCAGTCCATTAACAGTGCATGAACTCCAGTATACCACGTTGTTCCAATTCACTCTGTTCCGTTCATGTCTTTCACCCTCCTGCATGCTCAGGTCTCAGTTGCTTAAGATCTTTTTCACTCCATCCTTCCACCTCCAGTTAGACTCCCACTTTTCTTTGTTCCCTCCACCTCTGACACAACAACCTTTCCTCACTCATCCGCCCCATATGTCCAAATCATTTCAACACCCTCTCTATTGCTCTCTCAACCACACTCTTTTTATTATCACACATATCTTTTACCCCTTCATTACTTAATCATACCACCTCACACCACAAATTGTCCTCAAACATTTCATTTCCAACTCATCCACCCTCCTCTGCACAACCCTATCTATAGCCCATGCCTTGCAACCACATGATATTGTTTAAACTACTTTTCCTTCAAACATACCCATTTTTTCTCTCAAGATAATTTTCTCTCTTTCCACACATTCTTCATCGTTCCCAGAACCTATGCCCCCTCCCCAACCTATGGCACACTTCTGCTTCCATAGTTCCATTCGTTGTCAAGTCCACTCCCTGATATCTAAAACATTTCACTCTCTCCAATTTTTCTCCATTCAAGCTTACATTCCAATTAATTTGTCTCACAGCCCAACTGATCCTAATAACTGTGCTATTATTCACATTTACACTCCATGTTCTCCTTTCATACACTCTTCCTAACTCAATCACCAACTTTTGCAGTTTCTTACTCGAATCAGCCACCAGTGAAATATCATCGGCAAACAACAACTGAGTCACTTCCTAATCCTGTCAACCCCAACATACTGCATTCTCGCCCCTCTCTCCAAAAGACTTGCATTTACCTCCCTCACCACCCAATTCATAAACAAATTAACCATGGTGACATCACACATCCATGCTGCAGACCAACCATGACTGGGAGCTAGTCACTGTCCTCTCTTCCTACTTGTACACATGCCTTGCACCCTTGATGAAAACTCGCTGCTTTTAGCAGCTTACCTCCCATACCATATATTCGTAGGACCTTCCACAAAGCATCTCTACCAACCCTATCATATGTCTTCTCCAGATCCAAAAATGCCACTTACAAATCCATCTTTTTTTCCAAGAGAAATTTAACATTCTTCAAAGCAAACACCAGATCCATGCATCCTCTACTACTTCTGAAGCCACACTGCTCCTCTATAACTTCTGAAGCCACGCTTCTCTTCTCCAATTTGATGCTCTATACATGCCTTCACCCTCAATCAATAGCCTCCCATATAATTTTCCAGTTATACTCACACTTATGCCTCTGTAGTTTGAACACTCGCCTTTATCCCCTTCGCCTTTATGTATAACCCTTTATACAGTGGCACTATACATGCATTCCTCTAATCCTCAGGCACTTCACTATGATCCATCCATACATTGAATATCCTTACCATCCGATCAAGAACACAGTCACCCCCTTTCTTGAATTTAGTTGCAGTACCACCCAATCCCACTGTGTTGCGGGATTTCATCTTTTGTAAGGCTATCAGTACCTCTTCTGTTTTCACCAAACCACTCTCCTTGACTCTCACTTTGCACATCACCCTGACCTAAACACCATACATCTGCCATTCTATCATCAAACATTTAACACTCCTTCAGACTACTCATTCCATCTCACTCCTAACTCCATCTGTATTTATTTATTTATTTTGCTTTGTCGCTGTCTCCCGCGTTAGCGAGGTAGCGCAAGGAAACAGACGAAAGAATGGCCCAACCCACCCACATACACACGTATATACATACACGTCCACACACGCAAATATTCATACCTACACATCTCAACGTATACATATATATACACAGACAGACATTTACATATATACACATGTACATAATTCATACTGTCTGCCTTTATTCATTCCCATCGCCACCCCACCACACATGAAATAACAACCCCCTTCCCCCGCATGTGCGTGAGGTAGTGCTAGGAAAAGACAACAAAGGCCACATTTCTTCACACTCAGTCTCTAGCTGTCATGTAATAATGCACCGAAACCACAGCTCCCTTTCCACATCCAGGCCCCACAGAACTTTCCATGGTTTACCCCAGACGCTTCACATGCCCTGCTTCAGTCCATTGACAGCACGTCTACCCTGGTATACCACATCGTTCCAATTCACTCTATTCCTTGCATGCCTTTCACCCTTCTGCATGTTTAGGCCCTGATCACTCAAAATCTTTTTCACTCCATCTTTCCACCTCCAGTTGGGTCTCCCACTTCTCCTCATTCCCTTCACCTCTGACACATATATCCTCCTGGTCAATCTTTCCTCACTCATTCTCTCCATGTGACCAAACCATTTCAAAACACCCTCTTCTGCTCTCTCAACCTCACTCTTTTTATTACCACACATCTCTCTTACCCTATTATTACTTACTCGATCAAACCACCTCACACCACATATTGTCCTCAAACATCTCATTTCCAGCACATCCACCCTCCTACGCACAACACTATTTATAGCCTACGCCTCGCAACCATATAACATTGTTGGAACCACTATTCCTTCAAACATACCTATTTTTGCTTTCCGAGATAATGTTCTCGACTTCCACACATTCTTCAACGCTCCTAGAACCTTCGCCCACTCCCCTACCCTGTGATTCACTTCCGCTTATATGGTTCCATCCGCTGCCAAATCCACTCCCAGATATCTAAAACACTTCACTTCCTCCAGTATTTCTCCATTCAAACTTACCTCCCAATTGACTTGTCCCTCAACCCTACTGTACCAAATAACCTTGCTCTTATTCACATTTACTCTCAGCTTTCTTCTTTCACACACTTTACCAAACTCAGTCACCAGCTTCTGCAGTTTCTCACATGAATCAGCCACCAGTGCTGTATCATCAGTAAACAACTACTGACTCACTTCCCAAGCTCTCTCATCCACAACAGACTGCATACTTGCCCCTCTTTCCAAAACTCTTGCATTCACCTCTCTAACAACCCATCCATAAACAAATTAAACAACCACGGAGACATCACACACCCCTGCCACAAACCTACATTCACTGAGAACCAATCATTTTCCTCTCTTCCTACACGTACACATGCCTTACATCCTCGATAAAAACTTTTCACTGCTTCTAACAACTTGCCTCCCACACCATGTATTCTTAATACCTTCCACAGAGCATCTCTATCAACTCTATCATATGCCTTCTCCAGATCCATAAATGCTACATACAAATCCATTTGCTTTTCAAGTATTTCTCACATACATTCTTCAAAGCAAACACCTGATCTACACATCCTGTACCACTTCTGAAACCACACTGCTCTTCACCAGTCTGATGCTCTGTACATGCCTTCACCCTCTCACTCAATACCCTCCCATATACTTTCCCAGGAATACTCAACAAACTTATTTTTTTTTTTTTTTTTTTTTTTTTTTTTTTTTTTTATACTTTGTCGCTGTCTCCCGCGTTTGCGAGGTAGCGCAAGGAAACAGACGAAAGAAATGGCCCAACCCCCCCCCCCATACACATGTACATACACACGTCCACACACGCAAATATACATACCTACACAGCTTTCCATGGTTTACTTATACCTCTGTAATTTAAGCACTCATTTTTATCCCCTTTGCCTTTGTACAATGGCACTATGCAGGCATTCTGCCAATCCTCAGGCACCTCACCATGAGTCATTTTTTTTTTTTTTTTTTTTTTTTTTTTTTTTTTTTTATACTTTGTCGCTGTCTCCCGCGTTTGCGAGGTAGCGCAAGGAAACAGACGAAAGAAATGGCCCAACCCCCCCCATACACATGTACATACACACGTCCACACACGCAAATATACATACCTACACAGCTTTCCATGGTTTACCCCGGACGCTTCACATGCCTTGATTCAATCCACTGACAGCACGTCAACCCCTGTATACCACATCGCTCCAATTCACTCTATTCCTTGCCCTCCTTTCACCCTCCTGCATGTTCAGGCCCCGATCACACAAAATCCTTTTCACTCCATCTTTCCACCTCCAATTTGGTCTCCCTCTTCTCCTCGTTCCCTCCACCTCCGACACATATATCCTCTTGGTCAATCTTTCCTCACTCATTCTCTCCATGTGCCCAAACCATTTCAAAACACCCTCTTCTGCTCTCTCAACCACGCTCTTTTTATTTCCACACATCTCTCTTACCCTTACGTTACTTACTCGATCAAACCACCTCACACCACACATTGTCCTCAAACATCTCATTTCCAGCACATCCATCCTCCTGCGCACAACTCTATCCATAGCCCACGCCTCGCAACCATACAACATTGTTGGAACTACTATTCCTTCAAACATACCCATTTTTGCTTTCCGGGATAATGTTCTCGACTTCCACACATTTTTCAAGGCTCCCAAAATTTTCGCCCCCTCCCCCACCCTATGATCCACTTCCGCTTCCATGGTTCCATCCGCTGACAGATCCACTCCCAGATATCTAAAACACTTCACTTCCTCCAGTTTTTCTCCATTCAAACTCACCTCCCAATTGACTTGACCCTCAACCCTACTGTACCTAATAACCTTGCTCTTATTCACATTTACTCTTAACTTTCTTCTTCCACACACTTTACCAAACTCCGTCACCAGCTTCTGCAGTTTCTCACATGAATCCGCCACCAGCGCTGTATCATCAGCGAACAACAACTGACTCACTTCCCAAGCTCTCTCATCCCCAACAGACTTCATACTTGCCCCTCTTTCCAAGACTCTTGCATTTACCTCCCTAACAACCCCATCCATAAACAAATTAAACAACCATGGAGACATCACACACCCCTGCCGCAAACCTACATTCACTGAGAACCAATCACTTTCCTCTCTTCCTACACGTACACATGCCTTACATCCTCGATAAAAACTTTTCACTGCTTCTAACAACTTGCCTCCCACACCATATATTCTTAATACCTTCCACAGAGCATCTCTATCAACTCTATCATATGCCTTCTCCAGATCCATAAATGCTACATACAAATCCATTTGCTTTTCTAAGTATTTCTCGCATACATTCTTCAAAGCAAACACCTGATCCACACATCCTCTACCACTTCTGAAACCACACTGCTCTTCCCCAATCTGATGCTCTGTACATGCCTTCACCCTCTCAATCAATACTCTCCCATATAATTTACCAGGAATACTCAACAAACTTATACCTCTGTAATTTGAGCACTCACTCTTATCCCCTTTGCCTTTGTACAATGGCACTATGCACGCATTCCGCCAATCCTCAGGCACCTCACCATGAGTCATACATACATTAAATAACCTTACCAACCATTCAACAATACAGTCACCCCCTTTTTTAATAAATTCCACTGCAATACCATCCAAACCTGCTGCCTTGCCGGCTTTCATCTTCCGCAAAGCTTTTACTACCTCCTCTCTGTTTACCAAATCATTTTCCCTAACCCTCTCACTTTGCACACCACCTCGACCCAAACACCCTATATCTGCCACTCTGTCATCAGACACATTCAACAAACCTTCAAAATACTCATTCCATCTCCTTCTCACATCACCACTACTTGTTATCACCTCCCCATTTACGCCCTTCACTGAAGTTCCCATTGCTCCCTTGTCTTACGCACCCTATTTACCTCCTTCCAGAACATCTTTTTATTCTCCCTAAAATTTACTGATAGTCTCTCACCCCAACTCTCATTTGCCCTTTTTTTCACCTCTTGCACCTTTCTCTTGACCTCCTGTCTCTTTCTTTTATACTTCTCCCACTCAATTGCATTTTTTCCCTGCAAAAATCGTCCAAATGCCTCTCTCTTCTCTTTCACTAATACTCTTACTTCTTCATCCCACCACTCACTACCCTTTCTAAACAGCCCACCTCCCACTCTTCTCATGCCACAAGCATCTTTTGCGCAATCCATCACTGATTCCCTAAATACATCCCATTCCTCCCCCACTCCCCTTACTTCCATTGTTCTCACCTTTTTCCATTCTGTACACAGTCTCTCCTGATACTTCTTCACACAGGTCTCCTTCCCAAGCTCACTTACTCTCACCACCTTCTTCACCCCAACATTCACTCTTCTTTTCTGAAAACCCATACTAATCTTCACCTTAGCCTCCACAAGATAATGATCAGACATCCCTCCAGTTGCACCTCTCAGCACATTGACATCCAAAAGTCTCTCTTTCGCACGCCTGTCAATTAACACGTAATCCAATAACGCTCTCTGGCCATCTCTCCTACTTACATAAGTATACTTATGTATATCTCGCTTTTTAAACCAGGTATTCCCAATCATCAGTCCTTTTTCAGCACATAAATCTACAAGCTCTTCACCATTTCCATTTACAACACTGAACACCCCATGCATACCAATTATACCCTCAACTGCCACATTACTCACCTTTGCATTCAAATCACCCATCACTATAACCCGGTCTCGTGCATCAAAACCGCTAACACACTCATTTAGCTGCTCCCAAAACACTTGCCTCTCATGATCTTTCTTCTCATGCCCAGGTGCATATGCACCAATAATCACCCACCTCTCTCCATCAACTTTCAATTTTACCCATATTAATCGAGAATTTACTTTCTTACATTCTATCACATACTCCCACAACTCCTGTTTCAGGAGTATTGCTACTCCTTCCCTTGCTCTTGTCCTCTCACTAACCCCTGACTTCACTCCCCAGACATTTCCAAACCACTCTTCCCCTTTACCCTTGAGCTTCGTTTCACTCAGAGCCAAAACATCCAGGTTCCTTTCCTCAAACATACTACCTATCTCTCCTTTTTTCACATCTTGGTTACATCCACACACATTTAGGCACCCCACTCTGAGCCTTCGAGGAGGATGAGCACTCCCCGCGTGACTCCTTCTTCTGTTTCCCATTTTAGAAAGTTAATACAAGGAGGGGAGGATTTCCGGCCCCCCGCTCCCGTCCCCTCTAGTCGCTTTCTACGACACGCGAGGAATACGTGGGAAGTATTCTTTCACCCCTATCCCCAGGGATAATATACATATATATATACACACACACACACACACATATACATATGAAAAATGTAAGAAACAATTTAGAAAACAAACTTTTAGCTTGAAATGAATGAAAAAATGAACGTCACATAATGGTTCAACCTCTGGCTATGGAAAAGGAAATGTACAATAACCTTAACAACCAGTCAACAATACAGTCACCCCCTTTTTTAAAATTCCACTGCAATACCATCCAAACCCACCACCTTGCCGGCTTTCATCTTCCGCAAAGCTTTTATTACCTCTTTTCTGTTTACCAAATCATTCTCCTTAACCCTCTGACTTTGCACACCACCTCGACCAAAACACCCTACATCTGCCACTCTTATCATCAAACACATTCAACAAACCTTCAAAATACTCACTCCATCTCCTTCTCACATTACCACTACTTGTTATCACCTTCCCATTAGCCCCCTCCACTGAAGTTCCCATTGATTCCCTTGTCTTACGCACATTATTTACGTCCTTCCAAAACATCTTATTCTCCCTAAAATTTAATGATACTCTCTCACCCCAACTCTCATTTGCCCTCTTTTTCACCTCTTGCACCTTTCTCTTGACCTCCTACCTCTTTCTTTTATACATCTCCCACTCATTTGCATTATTTCCCTGCAAAAATCGTCCAAATGCCTCTCTGTTCTCTTTCACTAACAGTCTTACTTCTTCATCCCACCACTCACTACCCTTTCTAATCAACCCACCTCCCAATCTTCTTGTGCCACAAGCATCTTTTGCGCAAGCTATCACTGCTTCCCTAAATACATCCCATTCCTCCCCCACTCCCCTTATGTCATTTGTTCTCACCTTTTTCCATTCTGTACTCAGTCTCTCCTGGTACTTCTTCACACAAGTCTCCTTCCCAAGCTCACTTACTCTCACCACTCTCTTCACCCCAACATTCTCTCTTCTTTTCTGAAAACCTCTACAAATCTTCACCTTAGCCTCCACAAGATAATGATCAGACATCCCTCCAGTTGCACCTCACAGCACATTAACATCCAAAAGTCTCTCTTTTGCGCGCCTATCAATTAACACGTAATCCAATAATGTACTCTGGCCATCTCTCCTACTTACATACGTATACTTATGTATCTCTCTCTTTTTAAACCAGGTATTCCCAATCACCTGTCCTTTTTCAGCACATAAATCTACAAGCTCTTCACCATTTCCATTTACAACACTAAACACCCCATTTACACCAATTATTCCCTCAACTGCCACATTACTCACCTTTGCATTCAAATCACCCATCACTATAACCCAGTCTCGTGCATCAAAACTACTAACACTCACTCAGCTGCTCCCAAAACACTTGCCTCTCATGATCTTTCTTCTCATGCCCAGGTGCATATGCACCAATAATCACACATCTCTCTCCATCCACTTTCAGTTTTACCCATATCAATCTAGAGTTTACTTTCTTACACTCTATCACATACTCCCACCACTCCTGTTTTAGGAGTACTGCTACTCCTTCCATTGCTCTTGTCCTATCACTAACCCCTGACTTTACTCCCAAGACATTCCCAAACCACTCTTCCCCTTTACCCTTGAGCTTCGTTTCACTCAAAGCCAAAACATCCAGGTTCCTTTCCTCAAACATACTACCTAATTCTCCTTTTTTCTCATCTTGGTTACATCCACACACATTTAGACACCCCAATGTGAGCCTTCGAGGAGGATGAGCACTCCCAGCATGACTCCTTCTGTTTCCCCTTTTAGAAAGTTAAAATACAAGGAGGGGAGGGTTTCTAGGCACCCCCCGCACGCAAGAGTGCGCGCTTCTGTCCCCTTTAGTTGCCTTCTGCGACACATGAGGAATGCGTGAGAAGTATTCTTTCTCCCCATCCCCAGGGATAACCCCCAGGGTTAAGAAGGTAAGTGCTTGAATTCTGGAGAGAGGCGAGTATGCAGTCTGTTGGGGATGAGAGAGCCTGGGAAGTAAGTCAGTTGTTGTTTGCTGATGGTACAACACTGCTGGTTGATTCGAGTGAGAAACTGCATAAGTTGGTGACTGAATTTGAGAATGTGTGTGAAAGAAGAAAGTTAAAGAGTAAATGTGAATATGAGCAAGGTTATTATGTTCAGCAGGTTGAGGGACAAGTTACTTGGGTGTAAGTTTGAGTGGAGAAAAACTCGAGGAAGTGAAGTGTTTTAGATATCTGGGAGTGGACTTAGCAGTAAATGGAACCATGGAAGTGGAATTAAATCATGGGGTGGGGGGTGGGCAAGGTTCTGGGAGCAATGAAGAATGTGTGGAAAAAGAGAATGTTATCTCTGAGAGCAAAAATGAGTAAGTTTGAAGGAATGGTAGTTCCAACAATATTCTGTGGTTGCAAGGCATGGGTTATAGATAGGGTTGTCTGAAGGAGGGTGGATGTGTTGGAAATGAAATGGTTGGGGACAGTATTTGGGAGAGATGTGTGGAAATAAAAAGAGTGTGGTTGAGGGAGCTGAAGAGGGCTGTTGAAATGGTTTGGACATTTGGAGAGAATGATTGAGGAAAGATTGACAAAGAAGATATATGTGTCAGAGGTGGAGGGAAGAAGGAGAAGCAGGAGACCAAATTGGAGGTTGGAAAGATGAAAAGAAAAGATTTTGATCAATTGAGGCCAGAACATACAGGAGAATGAGAGGGGTGTAAGGAATTGAGTGAATTGGAATGCTGTGGTATACTGGGGATGACGTGCTCTCAATGGACTGAACCAGGGCATGTGAAACATTTTGGGTAAACCATGAAAAGGTCTGTTGGGCCTGGATGTGGATGTGATTTCAGTGCATTACACATGACAGCTAGAGACTTAGTATGAACGAATATGATCTTTTTTGTTTGTTTTCCTAATGCTACCTTGCTGATGCAAGGGATAGTGATGCTGTTTCCTGTGGGGCGGGATGACACCAGAAATGGATGAAGGCAAGCAAATATGTATGTGTGTATATATATGTCTGTGTATGTGTATGTATATGTGTATATTTTGATATTATTTTTTTTTTATTTTGCTTTGTCTCTGTCTCCCACGTTTGTGAGGTAGCGCAAGGAAACAGACGAAAGAAATGGCCCAACCCACCCCCATACACATATATATACATACACGTCCACACACGCAAATATACATACCCATACATCTCAATGTACACATATATATACACACACAGACATATACATATATACACATGCACACAATTCACACTGTCTGCCTTTATTCATTCTCATCGCCACCTCGCCACACATAGAATACCATCCCCCTCCCCCCTCATGTGTGTGAGGTAGCACTAGGAAAAGACAACAAAGGCCCCATTCGTTCACACTCAGTCTCTAGCTGTCATGCAATAATGCCCAAAACCACAGCTCCCTTTCCACATCCAGGCCCCACAGAACTTTCCATGGTTTACCCCAGACGCTTCACATGCCCTGATTCAATCCATTGACAGCACGTCAACTCTGGTATACCACATCGATCCAATTCCCTCTATTCCTTGCCCGCCTTTCATCCTCCTGCATGTTCAGGCCCCGATCACTCAAAATCTTATTCACTCCATCTTTCCACCTGCAATTTGGTCTCCCACTTCTCCTGGTTCCCTCCACCTCCGATGCATATATCCTCTTGGTCAATCTTTCCTGACTCATTCTTTCCATGTGACCAAACCATTTCAAAACACCCTCTTCTGCTCTCTCAACCACGCTCTTTTTATTTCCACACATCTCTCTTACCCTTACATTACTTACTCGATCAAACCACCTCACACCACATATTGTCCTCAAACATCTCATTTCCAGCACATCCACCCTCCTGCACACAACTCTATCCATAGCCCATGCCTCGCAACTATACAACATTGTTGGAACCACTATTCCTTCAAACATAGCCATTTCTGCTTTCGGAGATACTGTTCTCGACTTCCACACATTCTTCAATGCTCCCAGGATTTTCGCCCCCTCCCCCACCATATGACTCACTTCCGCTTCCATGGTTCCATCCGCTGCCAGATCCACTCCCAGATATCTAAAACACTTCACTTCCTCCAGTTTTTCTCCATTCAAACTTACCTCCCAATTGACTTGACCCTCAACCCTACTGTACCTAATAACCTTGCTCTTACTCACATTTACTCTTAACTTTCTTCTTTCACACACTTTACCAAACTCAGTCACCAGCTTCTGCAGTTTCTCACATGAATCAGCCACCAGCGCTGTATCATCAGCGAACAACAACTGACTCACTTCCCAAGCTCTCTCATCCCCAACAGACTTCATACTTGCCCCTCTTTCCAAAACTCTTGCATTCACCTCCCTAACAACCCCATCCATAAACAAATTAAACAACCATGGAGACATCACACACCCCTGCCGCAAACCTGCATGCACTGAGAACCAATCACTTTCCTCTCTTCCTACACGTACACATGCCTTACATCCTCGATATACGTATGCATATACATATTTTGATATGTATATGTATATATCTGTATATGTTGATATGTATATGTATGTACGTATATGCAAATGTGCATATATGTATGTATATGTGCATATGAGTGAATGGGTCATTCTTCATCTGTTTCTTGGGCTACCATGCTGACACAGGAAATGGTGATCAAGTATAATGAATAGATGTATGAATAGATAACATGTATTTAATCTCTCCTTGTGCTCTACCCCACCTGTTTTCGTGATATATTATTTCATGTTTAAGAGTACCAGCACTTTGGTTGCTGTTACCATGATTTGGCCAACTAGACATTTTAAACAGTAAAGCAGCTTTAGAAAGTGACATGACAGTGGAGGTAGTTCTGAAAGGAGTGTTAGATGATGATGAGAGCAGTTTAAGCAGTAAATCATGTTCTTAACCATAAGATATAGATGATGATGTGTTTGCCTGCATTTCAGACAAGTTTTAGTTCATATCATATATGTCATGAAACTATAAATTACTCTTACCGTTTATTTTTTCACCAGGACAAATTGCAGATATCAACCTCCCTATCTGTAAATACACCCGAAGAGCAAAGGGATTTGCAACAGTTACATTTGTTTTTCCTGAGCATGCAGCTAGAGCGATGACTGAGTTGGATGGAACAAACTTCAAAGGAAGATTGTTACATATTCTTCCAGCAGTCGATAATGAACCTGAGAGAAAACCAAAGGGTATTCATCACATGAGATATTTTTTTATTTTGTATTCTCATGATTACAGTTGAGATACCTTTTCTCTTTATCATGATGGTGTACGTTTGAGGTAGAGATGGCATATAGCAGTTCTTACAAACAGTCAGAGTAATACTTTAAGCAGAAGAAAAAAGTAATCTTTCATGAAACTGATGTATTGGAAGATCCTTGCTGGAGACAGGAATTTTAACATAACATTTTCACCATGCGTGTGTGGACGTATGTATATACATGTGTATGGGGGGGGTTGGGCCATTTCTTTCGTCTGTTTCCTTGCGCTACCTCGCAAACGCGGGAGACAGCGACAAAGTATAATATAAAAAAAAAATAAGAAATCTCAATATAGTTTACTCCTGATGATGATTTTAGAGATAGTTTTTCACCTGAAAATTTTATTGACAAAAAACCTTACTGTCATGTCATAATAAAAGTCTCCAGAAAGTTTACCTAAAAGATGAAATATCTTTCTTTCTCTCATTCCGATATTCCAATTTTCATAGGATGAATCAGACACATACATCCCCTGAACCTATTCGTACACATCCTCAACCCTTGTCTACTGTGTTAAGTAAAACTTGGACTGTCAAATTTTTTGATATCCTTAAACCCTTAACGTCTCCAGAAGGATATTTACGCATGCTGATCAACGGTTGGTAAGGATATTCGTTGTATGTATGGATCATGGTGAAGGGCCTGAGGATTGGTGGAATGCATGCATAGAGCCATTGTTCAAAGGCAAAGGGAATAAAGGTGAGTGTTCAAACTACAGAGGCATGAATTTATTGAGTATTCCTGGGAAATTGTATGGGAGGGTGTTCATTGAGAGGACGAAGGCATGTACAGAGGATCAGAGTAGGGAAGAGTGGTGTGGTTTCAGAAGTGGTAGAGGATGTGTGGATCGGGTGTTTGCTTTGAAGAATGTGTGAAAAATACTTAGAAATACAGATGGATTTGTATGTAGCATTTATGGATCTGGAGAAGGCATATCATAGGGTTGATAGAGATGCTTTGTGGAAGGTTTTAAGAGTATATGGTATGGGAGGTAAGTTACTAGAAGCAGTGAAAAGTTTTTACCAAGGATGTAAGGCATGTGTACAAGTTGGAAGAGAGGAGAGTGATTGTTTCCCAGTGAATGTTGGTCTGTGGCAGGGATGTGTGATGTCCCCATAGTTGTTTAATTTGTTTATGGTTGGGGTGGTTAGGGAGGAAGATGCAGGAGTTTTGGGGTGAGTGGGGAGTATGCAGTCTGTTGGGGATGAGTGAGTCTGGGAAGGGAGTCAGTCGTGTTTGCTGATGATACTGGTCTGGTACTGATTTGAGTGAGAGACTGCAGAAGTTAGTGACTGAGTTGGGAAAAATGTGTGAGACAAGAAAGTTGAGAGTAAATGTGAGTAAGAGCAAGGTAATTAGGTTCATTAGGGTTGAGGGACAAGTAAATTGGGATGTAAATTTGAATGGAGAGAAATTGGAGGAAGTGAAGTGTTTTAGATATCTGGGAGTGGACTTAGCAGCAGATGGAACCATGGAAGCAGAAATGAGTCACAGGGTTGGGGAGGAGGCGAAGGTTCTGGGAGCGATGAAGAATGTGTGGAAGGAGAGAATGTTACCTCGGAGAGCAAAAATGGGTATGTTTGAAGGAGTAGTAGTTCCAACAATATTATATGGTTGCAAGGCAAGGTCTTTAGATTAAGGTTGTATGGAGGAGGGTGGATGTGTTGGAAATGAAATGTTTGAGGACAGTATGAGGTGTGAGGTGGCTTGATTGAGTAAGTGATGAAAGGGTAATAGAGATATGTGGAAATAAAAAGAGTGTGGTTGAAAGAGCAGAAGAGGATGTGTTGAAATAGTTTGGACATATGGAGAGAATGAGTGAGGAAAGATTGACAAATAGGATATATGTATCAGAGGTGGTGGGAACAAGGAGAAGTAGGAGACCAAATTGGAGATGGAAGGACAGACTGAAAAAGATTTTGAGGAATTGGGACCTGATCAGACTGGAGAGTGAGAGGCGTGCAAGGAATAGAGTGAATCGGAGCAATGTGGTATATCGGGGTCAACATGCTGTCAATGGGTGAAACCAAGGCATGTGAAATGTATGGGATAAACCATGGAAAGGTCTGTTGGGCCTCGATGTGGATAGGGAGCTGTGGTTTCGGTTCATTACACATGACAGCTAGAGACTGAGTGTGAAAGAATGTGGCCTTTTTTTGTCTGTTTTCCTGGTGCTATCATACCAAGACAGGGGTAGCGATGCTTTTTCCATCTGTGTATGTGTACGTATATGTATGTATATACAAATATAGGGCATATGAACGCGCACTTTCATAGAACATACAAACCTCCAACAGCCAGGATCGAACCTGGAACCCTTGTGCCACAGGCAGGAATGCTAGGCTCATAGCCTAGTGGTAGCATTCCCGCCTGTGGTACAGGGGTCCCGGGTTCAATCCTGGCTGTTGGAGGTTTGTATGATGTATGTATATGTGTATATGTTGATATGTTTATGTATATTTATGTACACGAACATGTATGGTCATTTATGTATATGTGTATATGAGTGGATTGGCCATTTTTCGTTTATTTCCTGGCACTACCTTGCTGAAGTGGGAAATGGCGATCAAGTATGATAGATAAATAATTTATTATTCTTTCATTTATTTATTATACTTAACCGCTGTCTCCTGTGTTAGCGAGGTAGCGCAAGAAAACAGACGAGGAATGGCCCAACCCACCAACATACACATGTATATACATAAATGCCCACACATGCACATATACATACCTATAATTTTCAGCGTATACATACATATACATACACAGACATATACATATATGCACATGTACATGTCCATACATGCTGCCTTCATCCATTCCCATCACTACCCTGACACACACGAAGCAGCAGCAACAGTGGCAACCCCCCCCCCCCCACACACACACACACACACACACACAAAAAAAAAAAAAAAAAAAGCAAGGTAGTGCCAGGAACAGACAAACAAAGGCCACATTTGCTCACACTCAGTCTCTAGCTGCCATGTGTAATGCACTGAAACCACAGCTCCCTTTCCACATCCAGGCCTCACAGATGTTTCCGTGGTTTACCCCAGACGCTTCACATGCCCTGGTTCAATCCATTGACAACGTGTCGACCCCGGTATACCACATCATTCCAATTCACTCTATTCCTTTCACCCTCCTGTATGTTCAGGTCCCAGTCACTCAAAATCTTTTTCACTCCATCCTTCTACCTCTAATTTGGTCTCCCACTTCTTGTTCCCTCCATCTCTGACACATATATCATCTTTGTCAATCTTTCCTCACTCATTTTCTCCATGTGTCCAGACCATTTCAATATGCCCTCTTCTACTCTCTCAACCACAATCTTTTTATTACCACACATCTCTCTTACCCTTTCATTACTTACTCAATCACACCTCCTCACACCACATATTGTCCCCAAACACCTCATTTCCAGCACATCCACCCACCTCCTCACAACCCTGTCTATAGCCCACCCCTCTCAACCATATAACATTGTTGGAACCACTATTCCTTCAAACATACCCATTTTTGCTCACAGAGATAACATTTTTGCCCTCCACGTATTCTTCAACGCTCCCAGAACCTTCGCTCCCTCCCCACCTTGTGACTTGCTTCCACTTCCATGGTTCCATCCACAGCTAAGTCCACTCCCAGACTTCTAAAACTCTTCACTTCCTCCATTTTTCTCCATTCAAACTTACCTCCCAATTAACTTGTCCCTCAACTCTGTTGAACCTAATAACCTTGCTCTTATTCACATTTACTCTCAACTTTCTTCTTTCACACACTTCACCAAACTCAGTCACCAACTTCTGCAGTTTCTTACTCCAATCAGCCACCAGCGCTGTATCATCAGCGAACAACAACTGACTCACTTCCCAAGCCCTCCCATCCAAAACAGACTGCATACTTGCCCTTCTCTCCAAAACTGTTGCATTCACCTCCCTAACAACCCCATCCATGAACAAATTAAACAACCTGCTGCAAGCCGACATTCACGGGGAACCAATCAGTTTCCTCTTCCTACTCATACACATTCCTCACATCCTTGGTAAAAACTTTTCACTTCTTCTAGCGACTTACCTCCCACACCATATGCTCTTCCACCCTTCCACTCTTCTGCCCTTCCACAAAGCATCTCTATCCACCCTATTGTATGCCTTCTCTAGATTCATAAATGCTACATACAAACCATCGGTTTTTCTAAGTATTTCTCATTCGTCAAAGCAAACACCTGATCCACACATCCTCTATCTTTTCTGAAACCACTCTGCTCTTCCCCAATCTGATGCTCTGTACATGCCTTTACCCTCTCCGTCAATATCCTCCCATATAATTTCCCAGGAATACTCAACAAACTTATGCCCCTGTAATTTGAACACTCTCCTTTATCCCCTTTGCCTTTGTACAATGGCACTATGCATGCATTCCACCAATCCTCAGGCACTTCAGAATGATCCATGCATACATTGACTATTCTTACCAACTAATCAACAACACAGTCACCCCCTTTTTTGATAAATTCCACTGCAATAACATCCAAACCTGCCACCTTGCCGGCTCTCATCTTTTGCAATGCTTTCACTACCTCTTCTCTGTTTACCAAACCATTCTCCCTGTCCCTCTCACTTCGCACACCACCCTGACCAAAACTCTCTGTATATGTCATCAGACACATTCAACAAACCTTCAAAATATTCACTCCATCTCCTCACTTCATCACTACTTGTTATTAGCTCCCCATTTGCCCCCTTCACCGATGTTCCCATTTGTTCTCTTGTCTTACACACTTTATTTTCCTCCTTCCAAAACAACTTTTTATTCTCCCTAAGATTTAATGATACTCTCTCACCCTAACTCTCATTTGCCCTCTTTTTCACCACTGGCACCTTTCTCTTGACCTCCTGCTGCTTTCTTTTATACATCTCCCAGTTATTTGCACTACTTCCCTGCAAAAATCGTCCAGGCACCTCTCTTCTCTTTCACTAACGATCTTACTTCTTCATCCCACCATTCACTACCCTTTCTAATCTGCCCACCTCCCACCTTTCTCATGCCACAGGCATCTTTTGCACAAGCCAACACTGCTTCTGTAAATACATCCCATTCCTCCCCCACTGCCCTTATGTGACTTGCTATTACCTTTTGCCATTCTGCACTCAGTCTCTCGTGGTACTTCCTCACACAAGTCCCCTTTCCAAGCTCACTTTTCTCACCATTCTCTTCTCCCCAACATTCCCTCTTCTTTTCTGAAAACCTCTACAAATCTTCACCTTTTCCTCCACAAGATAGTGCTCAGACATCCGTCCAGCTGCCCCATCAGCACATTAACATCCAAAAGTCTCTTTTACAGGCCTATCAATTAACACGTAATCCAGTAATGCCCTTTGGCTGTCTCTCCTACTCACATACATATGCTTATGTACATCTCTCTTTTTAAACCAGGTATTTCCAATCATTAGTCCGTTTTCAGCACACAGATCCACAATCTTCACCATTTCCATTTACAACATTGAACACTCCATGTACACCAATTATTTCCTCGACTGCCACATTACTCACATTTGCATTCAAATCTCCCATCACTATAATCCGGTCTCGTGCATCAGTGCTGCTAACACACTCACTCAGCTGCTCCCAAATCACTTGCATCTCATGATCTTTCTTCTCATGACCAGGTGCATAGGCACCAACAATCACCCATCTCTCTCCATCAACATTCAGTTTTACTCCTATCAATCTAGAGTTTACTTTCTTCCACTCCCTCACATATTCCCACAACTCCTGCTTCAGGAGTAGTGCTTCTCCTTCCTTTGCTCTTGTCCTCTCACTAACTCCTGACTTTACTCCCAAGACATTCCCACACCACTCTTCCCCTTTACTCTTTAGCTTTGTTTCACTCGGAGCCAAAACATCCAGGTTCCTTTCCTCAAACACTACGTATCTCTCCTTTTTTCTCATCTTGGTTACATCCACACACATTTAGACACCCAAGTCTGAACCTTCTAGGAAGATGAGCACTCCCCACATGACTCCTTCTGTATCCCCCTTTAGAAATGTAAATACAAGGAGGGGGGTTTCCAGCTCCCTGCTTCCACCCCCTTTAGTTGCAGGGAATATGTGGGAAATATTTTTTCTCCCCTATCCCCAGGAATAAATTAATGGATATATTTATTTATTTTATTTATTTATTTATTTTGCTTTGTCGCTGTCTCCCGCGTTAGCGAGGTAGCACAAGGAAATAAACGAAAGAATGGCCCAACCCACCCACATACACATGTATATACATACACATCTACACACGCTATATTTGCGTGTGTGGATGTGTATGTACATACATGTGTATGGGGGTGGGTTGGGCCATTTCTTTCGTCTGTTTCCTTGCGCTACCTCGCAAACGCAAGAGACAGCGACAAAGCAAAATAATGATAATAATATCTACACACGCACATATACATACCTATACATCTCAACGTATACAAATATATACACACACAGACATATACATATATACACATGTACATAATTCATACTTTCTGCCCTTATTCATTCCCATTGCCACCCCGCCACACATGAAATAACATCCGCCTCCCCCCTCGTGCGCAACATAGCGCTAGGAAAAGACAACAAAGACCAAATTCATTCACACGCTCAGTCTCTAGCTGTCATGTAATAATGCACCGAAACCACAGCTCCCTTCCCACATCCAGGCCCCACAGAACTTTCCATGGTTTACCCCAGACGCTTCACATGCCCTGGTTCAATCCATTGACAGCATGAATAGATATATTTATTTATTCATTTATTTTGCTTTGTCGCTATCTCCTGCGTTAGCGAGGTAGTGCAAGGAAACAGAAGAAAGAATGGCCCAACCCACCCACATACACATGTATATACATACACATCCACACACGCAAATATACATACCTATACATCTCAATGTACACATATATATACACACACAGACATGTACATATATACACATGTACATAATTCATACTGTCTGCCTTTATTTATTCCCATTGCCACCCCGCCACACGTGGAATAGCAACTCCCTCCCCCCTCATGTGTGCGAGGTAGTGCTAGGAAAAGACAACAAAGGCCCCATTCGTTCACACTCAGTCTCTAGCTGTCATATAGTAATGCACTGAAACCACAGCTCCCTTTCCACATCCAGTCCCCACAGAACTTTCCATGGTTTACCCCAGACACTTCACATGCCCTGGTTCAGTCCATTGACAGCACGTCGACCCTGGTATACTACATCGTTCCAATTCACTCTATTCCATGCACACCTTTCACCCTCCTGCATGTTCAGGCCCCAATCACTCAAAATCTTTTTCACTCCATCTTTCCACCTGCAATTTGGTCTCCCACTTCTCCTCGTCCCCTCCACCTCTGACACATATATCCTCTTGGTCAATCTTTCCTCGCTCATTCTCTCCATGTGACCAAACCATTTCAAAACACCCTCTTCTGCTCTCTCAACCACACTCTTTTTATTTCCACACATCTCTCTTACCCTTACATTACTTACTCGATCAAACCACCTCACACCACATATTGTACTCAAACATCTCATTTCCAGCACATCCACCCTCCTACACATAACTCTATCCATAACCCACGCCTCGCAACCACACAACATTGTTGGAACCACTATTCCTTCAAACATACCCATTTTTGCTTTCCGAGATAATGTTCTCGACTTCCACACATTCTTCAAGGCTACCAGAATTTTCGCCCCCTCCCCCACCCTATGATTCACTTCCGCTTCCATGGTTCCATCCACTGCCAGATCCACTCCCAGATATCTAAAACACTTTACTTCCTCCAGTTTTTCTCCATTCAAACTTACCTCCCAATTGACTTGACCCTCAACCCTACTGTACGTAATAACTTTGCTCTTAACTTTCTTATTTCACACACTTTACCAAACTCAGTCACCAGCTTCTGCAGTTTCTCACATGAATCAGCCACCAGCGCTGTATCATCAGCGAACAACAATTGACTCACTTCCCAAGCTCTCTCATCCCCAACAGACTGCATACTTGCCCCTCTTTCCAAAACTCTTACATTCACCTCCCTAACAACCCCATCCATAAACAGATTAAACAACCATGGAGACATCACACACTCCTGCTGCAAACCTACATTCACTGAGAACCAATCACTTTCCTCTCTTCCTACACATACACATGCCTTACATCCTCGATAAAAACTTTTCACTGCTTCTAACAACTTGCCTCCCACACCATACATTCATAATACCTTCCACAGAGCATCTCTATCAACTCTATCAATAGATATATATTTATTATTATTATTTTAGTATACTTGATCGCTGTTTCCCACATCAGCAAGGTAGCACCAGGAAACAGACAAAGAAAGGCCCATCTACTCATATATACATACTTATTTTATTTATTTATTTATTATGCTTTGTTGCTGTCTCCCGCGTTACACACGCACATATACATACCTATACATTTCAATGTGTACATACATATACATACACAGACATATACATATATACACATGTACATATTCAGATTTGCTGTCTTCATCCATTCCCGTCGCCACCCCACCACAAAAGAAATGGTACCCCCCTGCACGCGCACGAGATAGCGCTAGGAAAAGACAACACGGGCCACATTTGTTCACACTCAGTCTGTAGCTGTCATGTGTAATGCACCAAAACCACAATTCCCTTTCCACATCCAGGCCCCACTAAACTTCCCATGGTTTACCCCAGACGCTTCACATGCCCTGGTTCAAAACATTGACGGCATGTCCACCCTGGTATACCACATCGTTCCTATTCCGTGCATGCCTTTCACCCTCCTGTATGTTCATGCCCCGATCGCTCAAAATCTTTTTCACTCCATCCTCCCTCCTCTAGTTTGGTCTCCCACTTCTTCTCGTTCCCTCCACCTCTGACACATATATCCTTTTTGTCAATCTACATATACATACACAGACATATACATATATACACATGTACTTATTCATACTTGCTGCCTTCATCCAATCCCCGTCGCCACCCTGCCACACAGGAAACAGCACTCCCCCCTCTTTGATACGGAACATCTTCACTTGGAACCATTCACCTTCCTAGAACTAATATTTTTTATGTTGTGCAAAATTCTGGAATAGTTAGAGGAAGTATTGAGTTACATTCTTTCCAAAAAGAATTTTATCCAGTTGTATAGTTATTATTGATTTTTGGACTTTTAATGAACAAAATTAATATTATCTAGAATGTTAGTATAGAAACTGGTATTTTCTCATGAGATTAGATTCCTGTTCACATCTTTTCAGAAAGTGACAACTTCAAAGACAAGAGGGCAAGTGAACAGAAGGCCACAGCTCAGTCATGGCACAACTGGAACACACTGTTCTTGGGCAGTGGTGCCATTGTAGATATGATGGCGGAGAAATACAACAGATCCAAACAAGAGGTTCACAATTAACCATTTATCTCCTTGAAAATTGAATATTTTTCTATTTCTCTTAAAGCATTATAATTTAATGTATGTAAAATATTTGCTTTTTTATCTCATTTTTGTATGGAAATTTGTACTTTCACTTTCCATGGCTGTATATCCATTTGATTAAGTAAATTATTTTCCCTAAAGATATAGAAGAAAGAAGGTACCCCCCTCCCCTTTGTCTTCTGCATGTTGTAAAGGGTGGCCAAATGTAGTGGCAACAGGGGGCTGGAAATCTTCATCTACATTTTTTTTCTAAAAGTATGAGCAGGATCCAGGGAAGGGTTTTTCTCACAAAAGTGCTGTCACCTGTTTCTGATGCTACCTCAGTAGGTGAAAAAGTACAAAAAAGGTAAAATATATCTTTTTCATACCTGTTTGTCATTTCCTGCATTAGTTTCTCTAAGTATTTTTCACACAATCTTTAAAGCAAACATCTGATCCATATATCCTCTATCATTAAAGCCGCATTTTTCCTCCAGAGTCCCATGCTTCGTACATGCCATCACTCTTCCATACAACTTACCATTTTTACTTAACAGTTCGAACATTCGCCTTTTTCCACCTTGTTTTTCTTCCCCTTGTCTCTTTGCTATGGCCATGTCCATGCATTCTTCCAATCCTCAGGCACCTCACCATGATCCATACATATATTTTTTTATTTTTTTTTATTATACTTTGTCTCCCGCGGTAGTGAAGTAGCATAAAGAAACAGACAAAAGAATGGCCCAACCCACCCACACACACGTGTATATACATACACATCCACACATGCACATATACATACCTATGCATTTCAACGTATATATATATATTTTTTTTTTTTTTTTTTTCATACTTTGTCGCTGTCTCCCGCGTTTGCAAGGTAGCGCAAGGAAACAGACGAAAGAAATGGCCCAACCCCCCCCCCCCCATACACATGTACATACGTCCACACACGCAAATATACATACCTACACAGCCTTCCATGGTTTACCCCAGACGCTTCACATGCCTTGATTCAATCCACTGACAGCACGTCAACCCCTGTATACCACATCGCTCCAATTCACTCTATTCCTTGCCCTCCTTTCACCCTCCTGCATGTTCAGGCCCCGATCACACAAAATCTTTTTCACTCCATCTTTCCACCTCCAATTTGGTCTCCCTCTTCTCCTCGTTCCCTCCACCTCCGACACATATATCCTCTTGGTCAATCTTTCCTCACTCATTCTCTCCATGTGCCCAAACCATTTCAAAACACCCTCTTCTGCTCTCTCAACCACGCTCTTTTTATTTCCACACATCTCTCTTACCCTTACGTTACTTACTCGATCAAACCACCTCACACCACACATTGTCCTCAAACATCTCATTTCCAGCACATCCATCCTCCTGCGCACATCTCTATCCATAGCCCACGCCTCGCAACCATACAACATTGTTGGAACCACTATTCCTTCAAACATACCCATTTTTGCTTTCCGAGATAATGTTCTCGACTTCCACACATTTTTCAAGGCTCCCAAAATTTTCGCCCCCTCCCCCACCCTATGATCCACTTCCGCTTCCATGGTTCCATCCGCTGACAGATCCACTCCCAGATATCTAAAACACTTCACTTCCTCCAGTTTTTCTCCATTCAAACTCACCTCCCAATTGACTTGACCCTCACCCCTACTGTACCTAATAACCTTGCTCTTATTCACATTTACTCTTAACTTTCTTCTTCCACACACTTTACCAAACTCAGTCACCAGCTTCTGCAGTTTCTCACATGAATCAGCCACCAGCGCTGTATCATCAGCGAACAACAACTGACTCACTTCCCAAGCTCTCTCATCCCCAACAGACTTCATACTTGCCCCTCTTTCCAGGACTCTTGCATTTACCTCCCTAACAACCCCATCCATAAACAAATTAAACAACCATGGAGACATCACACACCCCTGCCGCAAACCTACATTCACTGAGAACCAATCACTTTCCTCTCTGAGTATTTTGAAGGTTTGTTGAATGTGTCTGATGACAGAGTGGCAGATATAGGGTGTTTTGGTCGAGGTGGTGTGCAAAGTGAGAGGGTTAGGGAAAATGATTTGGTAAACAGAGAAGAGGTAGTAAAAGCTTTGCGGAAGATGAAAGCCGGCAAGGCAGCAGGTTTGGATGGTATTGCAGTGGAATTTATTAAAAAGGGGGGTGACTGTATTGTTGACTGGTTGGTAAGGTTATTTAATGTATGTATGACTCATGGTGAGGTGCCTGAGGATTGGCGGAATGCGTACATAGTGCCATTGTACAAAGGCAAAGGGGATAAGAGTGAGTGCTCAAATTACAGAGGTATAAGTTTGTTGAGTATTCCTGGTAAATTATATGGGAGGGTATTGATTGAGAGGGTGAAGGCATGTACAGAGCATCAGATTGGGGAAGAGCAGTGCGGTTTCAGAAGTGGTAGAGGAAGTGTGGATCAGGTGTTTGCTTTGAAGAATGTATGTGAGAAATACTTAGAAAAGCAAATGGATTTGTATGTAGCATTTATGGATCTGGAGAAGGCATATGATAGAGTTGATAGAGATGCTCTGTGGAAGGTATTAAGAATATATGGTGTGGGAGGCAAGTTGTTAGAAGCAGTGAAAAGTTTTTATCGAGGATGTAAGGCATGTGTATATATATATATATATATATATATATATATATATATATTTTTTTTTTTTTTTTCATACTTTGTCGCTGTCTCCCGCGTTTGCGAGGTAGCGCAAGGAAACAGACGAAAGAAATGGCCCAACCCCCCCCCATACACATGTACATACGTCCACACACGCAAATATACATACCTACACAGCCTTCCATATATATATATATATATATATGTATATATATTTATATATATATGAGAGGGTTAGAGAGAATGATTTGGTAAACAGAGAAGAGGTAGTAAAAGCTTTGCGGTAGATGAAAACCGGCAAGACAGCGGGTTTGGATGGTATTGCATTGGAATGTATTAAAAAAGGGGGTGACTGTATTGTTGACTGGTTGGTAAGGTTATTTAATGTATGTATGACTCATGGTGAGGTGCCTGAGGATTGGCAGAATGGTTGCATAGTGCCATTGTACAAAGGCAAAGGGGATAAAAGTGAGTGCTCAAATTACAGAGGTATAAGTTTGTAGAGTATTCCTGGTAAATTATATGGGAGGGTATTGATTGAGATGGTGAAGGCATGTACAGAGCATCAGGTTGGGGAAGAGCAGTGTGGTTTCAGAAGTGGTAGAGGATGTGTAGATCAGGTGTTTGCTTTGAAGAATGTATGTAAGAAATATTTAGAAAAGCAAATGGATTTGTATGTAGCATTTATGGATCTGGAGAAGGCATATGATAGAGTTGATAGAGATGCTCTGTGAAAGGTATTAAGAATATATGGTGTGGGAGGCAAGTTGTTAGAAGCAGTGAAAAGTTTTTATCGAGGATGTAAGGCATGTGTACGTGTAGGAAGAGAGGAAAGTGATTGGTTCTCAGTGAATGTAGGTTTGCGGCAGGGGTGTGTGATGTCTCCATGGTTGTTTAATTTGTTTATGGATGGGGTTGTTAGGGAGGTGAATGCAAGAGTTTTGGAAAGAGGTGCAAGTATGGAGTCTGTTGTGGATGAGAGAGCTTGGTAAGTGAGTCAGTTGTTTTTCGCTGATGACACAGTGCTGGTGGCTGATTCGTGTGAGAAACTGCAGAAGCTGGTGACTGAGTTTGGTAAAGTGTGTGAAAGAAGAAAGCTGAGAGTAAATGTGAATAAGAGTAAGGATATTAGGTACAGTAGGGTTGAGGGACAAGTCAATTGGGAGGTAAGTTTGAATGGAGAAAAACTGGAGGAAGTGAAGTGTTTTAGATATCTGGGAGTGGATTTGGCAGCGGATGGAACCATGGAAGCGGAAGTGAATCATAGGGTGGGGGAGGGGGCGAAAATTCTGGGAGTGTTGAAGAATGTGTGGAAGTCGAGAACATTATCTTCTAGAGCAAAAAATGGGTATATTTGAAGGAATAGTGATTCCAACAATGTTATGTGGTTGCGAGGCTTGGGCTATAAATATAGTTGTGCGGAGGAGGGTGGATGTCCTGGAAATGAGATGTTTTAGGACAATATGTGGTGTGAGGTGGTTTGATCAAGTAAGTAATGATAGGGTAAGAGAGATGTGTGGTAATAAAAAGAGTGTGGTTGAGAGAGCAGAAGAGGGTGTTTTGAAATGGTTTGGTCACATGGAGAGAATGAGTGAGGAAAGATTGACCAAGAGGATATATGTGTCAGAGGTGAAGGGAACGAGAAGTGGGAGACCAGATTGGAGGTGAGAAGATGGAGTGAAAAAGATTTTGAGTGATCAGGGCCTGGACATGCAGGAGGGTGAAAGGCGTGCAAGGAATAGAGTGAATTGGAACACTGTGGTATACTGGGTTCGATGTGCTGTCAATGGATTGAATCAGGGCATGTGAAGTGTCTGGGGTAAACCATGGAAAGTTCTTTGGGGCCTGGATGTGGATAGGGAGCTGTTGTCTTGTTGCATTATTACATGGCAGCTAGAGACTGAGTGTGAACGAATGTGGCCTTTCTTGTATTTTCCTAGCGCTACCTCGCACACATGAAGGGGGAAGGGGTTGTTATTTCATGAGTGGTGGGGTGGTGATGAGAATGAATAAAGGCAGACTATGAATTATGTACATGTGTATATAGGTATATGTCTGTGTGTGTATATATATGTGTACGTTGAGATGTATAGGTATGTATATTTGCGTGTATGAATGTGTATGTACATGTGTATGTGGGTGGGTTGGGCCATTCTTTCGTCTGTTTCCTTGCGCTACCTCGCTAACGCAGAGACAGCGACAAAGCAAAATAAATAAATGAATAATATTTTTTCTTTTCTTTTCTTTTAAACTGTTCGCCATTTCCCGCGTTAGCGAGGTAGCGTTAAGTACAGAGGACTGGGGTTTTGTGGAATATCCTCACCTGGCCCCCCTCTGTTCCTTCTTTTGGAAAAAAGAAAAAAAAAAAAACCAAATCTTCACCTTCGCCTCCACAAGGTAATGATCAGACATCCCTCCAGCTGCCCCTCTCAGCACATTAACATACAAAAGCCTCTCTTTCACATGCTTATCAATTAACACGTAATCCAATAATGCTTTCTGGGCATCTCTCCTACTTATATACATATACTTATGTATATCTCTCATTTTAAACCAGGTGTTTCCAATCACCAGTCCTTTTTCAGCACACAAATCTACAAGCTCGTCACCATATTTTTTTTTTCATACTATTCGCCATTTCCTGCATTAGCGAGGTAGCGTTAAAAATAGAGGACTGGGCCTTTGAGGGAATACCCCCACCTGGCCCCCTTCTCTGTTCCTTCTTTTGGAAAATTAAAAATAAAGAAAAAATGGAGAAAAACTGGAGGAAGTGAAGTGTTTTAGATATCTGGGAGTGGATCTGGCAGCGGATGGAACCATGGAAGCGGAGGTGGATCATAGGGTGGGGGAGGGGGCGAAAATTCTGGGAGCCTTGAAGAATGTGTGGAAGTCGAGAACATTATCTCGGAAAGCAAAAGTGGGTATGTTTGAAGGAATAGTGGTTCCAACAATGTTGTATGGTTGCGAGGCGTAGGCTATGGATAGAGTTGTGCGCAGGAGGATGGATGTGCTGGAAATGAGATGTTTGAGGACAATGTGTGGTGTGAGGTGGTTTGATCGAGTAAGTAACGTAAGGGTAAGAGAGATGTGTGGAAATAAAAAGAGCGTGGTTGAGAGAGCAGAAGAGGGTGTTTTGAAATGGTTCGGGCACATGGAGAGAATGAGTGAGGAAAGATTGACCAAGAGAATATATGTGTCGGAGGTGGAGGGAACGAGGAGAAGAGGGAGACCAAATTGGAGGTGGAAAGATGGAGTGAAAAAGATTTTGTGTGATCGGAGCCTGAACATGCAGGAGGGTGAAAGGAGGGCAAGGAATAGAGTGAATTGGAGCGATGTGGTATATCGGGGTTGACGTGCTGTCAGTGGATTGAATCAAGGCATGTGAAGCGACTGGGGTAAACCATGGAAATCTGTGTAGGTATGTATATTTGTGCGTGTGGACGTTTGTATATACATGTGTATGGGGGTGGGTTGGGCCATTTCTTTCGTCTGTTTCCTTGCGCTACCTCGCAAACGCGGGAGACAGCGGAAAAAAAAAATATATATAGTTGTGCGGAGGAGGGTGGATGTCCTGGAAATAAGATGTTTTAGGACAATATGTGGTGTGAGGTGGTTTGATCAAGTAAGTAATGATAGGGTAAGAGAGATGTGTTGTAATAAAAAGAGTGTGGTTGAGAGAGCAGAAGAGGGTGTTTTGAAATGGTTTGGTCACATGGTGTGCAAAGTGCGAGGGTTAGGGAAAATGATTTGCTAAACAGAGAAGAGGTAGTAAAAGCTTTGCGGAAGATGAAAGCCGGCAAGGCAGCAGGTTTGGATGGTATTGCAGTGGAATTTATTAAAAAAGGGGGTGACTGTATTGTTGACTGGTTGGTAAGGTTATTTAATGTATGTATGACTCATGGTGAGGTGCCTGAGGATTGGCGGAATGCGTGCATAGTGCCATTGTACAAAGGCAAAGGGGATAAGAGTGAGTGCTCAAATTACAGAGGCATAAGTTTGTTGAGTATTCCTGGCAAATTGTATGGGAGGGTATTGATTGAGAGGGTGAAGGCATGTACAGAGCATCAGATTGGGGAAGAGCAGTGTGGTTTCAGAAGTGGTAGAGGATGTGTAGATCAGGTGTTTGCTTTGAAGAATGTATGTGAGAAATACTTAGAAAAGCAAATGGATTTGTATGTAGCATTTATGGATCTGGAGAAGGCATATGATAGAGTTGATAGAGATGCTCTGTGGAAGGTATTAAGAATATATGGTGTGGGAGGCAAGTTGTTAGAAGCAGTGAAAAGTTTTTATCGAGGATGTAAGGCATATGTACGTGTAGGAAGAGAGGAAAGTAATTGGTTCTCAGTGAATGTAGGTTTGCGGCAGGGGTGTGTGATGTCTCCATGGTTGTTTAATTTGTTAATGGATGGGGTTGTTAGGGAGGTGAATGCAAGAGTTTTGGAAAGAGGGGCAAGGATGAAGTCTGTTGGGGATGAGAGAGCTTGGGAAGTGAGTCAGTTGTTGTTCGCTGATGATACAGTGCTGGTGGCTGATTCATGTGAGAAACTGCAGAAGCTGGTGATTGAGTTTGGTAAAGTGTGTGGAAGAAGAAAGTTAAGAGTAAATGTGAATAAGAGCAAGGTTATTAGGTACAGTAGGGTTGAGGGTCAAGTCAATTGGGAGGTGAGTTTGAATGGAGAAAAACTGGAGGAAGTGAAGTGTTTTAGATATCTGGGAGTGGATCTGGCAGCGGATGGAAACAAGGAAGCGGAAGTGGATCATAGGGTGGGGGAGGGGGTGAAAATTCTGGGAGCCTTGAAGAATGTGTGGAAGTCGAGAACATTATCTCGGAAAGTAAAAATGGGTATGTTTGAAGGAATAGTGGTTCCAACAATGTTGTATGGTTGCGAGGCGTGGACTATGGATAGAGTTGTGCGCAGGAGGATGGATGTGCTGGAAATGAGATGTTTGAGGACAATGTGTGGTGTGAGGTGGTTTGATCGAGTAAGTAACGTACGGGTAAGAGAGATGTGTGGAAATAAAAAGAGCGTGGTTGAGAGAGCAGAAGAGGGTGTTTTGAAATGGTTTGGTCACATGGAGAGAATGAGTGAGGAAAGATTGACAAAGAGGATATATGTGTCGGAGATGGAGGGAACGAGGAGAAGAGGGAGACCAAATTGGAGGTGGAAAGATGGAGTGAAAAAGATTTTGTGTGATTGGGGCCTGAACATGCAGAATGTATGTGAGAAATACTTAGAAAAGCAAAGGGATTTGTATGTAGCATTTATGGATCTGGAGAAGGCATATGATAGAGTTGATAGAGATGCTCTGTGGAAGGTATTAAGAATATATGGTGTGGGAGGAAAGTTGTTAGAAGCAGTGAAAAGTTTTTATCGAGGATGTAAGGCATGTGTACGTGTAGGAAGAGAGGAGAGTGATTGGTTCTCAGTGAATGTAGGTTTGCGGCAGGGGTGTGTGATGTCTCCATGGTTGTTTAATTTGATTATGGATTGGGTTGTTAGGGAGGTAAATGCAAGAGTTTTGGAAAGAGGGGCAAGTATGAAGTCTGTTGGGGATGAGAGAGCTTGGGAAGTGAGTCAGTTGTTGTTCGCTGATGATACAGCGCTGGTGGATGATTCATGTGAGAAACTGCAGAAGCTGGTGACTGAGTTTGGTAAAGTGTGTGGAAGAAGAAAGTTAAGAGTAAATGTGAATAAGAGCAAGGTTATTAGGTACAGTAGGGTTGAGGGTCAAGTCAATTGGGAGGTGAGTTTGAATGGAGAAAAACTGGAGGAAGTGAAGTGTTTTAGATATCTGGGAGTGGATCTGGCAGCGGATGGAACCATGGAAGCGGAAGTGGATCATAGGGTGGGGGAGGGGGCGAAAATTCTGGGGGCCTTGAAGAATGTGTGGAAGTCGAGAACATTATCTCGGAAAGCAAAAATGGGTATGTTTGAAGGAATAGTGGTTCCAACAATGTTGTATGGTTGCGAGGCGTGGGCTATGGATAGAGTTGTGCGCAGGAGGATGGATGCGCTGGAAATGAGATGTTTGAGGACAATGTGTGGTGTGAGGTGGTTTGATCAAGTGAGTAACGTAAGGGTAAGAGAGATGTGTGGAAATAAAAAGAGCGTGGTTGAGAGAGCAGAAGATGGTGTTTTGAAGTGGTTTGGGCACATGGAGAGAATGAGTGAGGAAAGATTGACCAAGAGGATATATGTGTCGGAGGTGGAGGGAACGAGGAGAAGAGGGAGACCAAATTGGAGGTGGAAAGATGGAGTGAAAAAGATTTTGTGTGATCGGGGCCTTAACATGCAGGAGGGTGAAAGGAGGGCAAGGAATAGAGTGAATTGGAGCGATGTGGTATACCGGGGTTGATGTGCTGTCAGTGGATTGAATCAAGGCATGTGAAGCGTCTGGGGTAAACCATGGAAAGCTGTGTAGGTATGTATATTTGCGTGTGTGGATGTATGTATATACATGTGTATGGGGGGGGTTGGGCCATTTCTCTCGTCTGTTTCCTTGCGCTACCTCGCAAACGCTGGAGACAACGACAAAGTATAATAAAAAAAAAATATATATATATATATATATATATATATATATATATATATTTTTTTTATTTCTATTTATTATACTTTGTCGCTGTCTCCCGCGTTTGCGAGGTAGCGCAAGGAAACAGACGAAAGAAATGGCCCAACCCCCCCCCATACACATGTATATACCTACGTCCACACACGCAAATATACATACCTACACAGCTTTCCATGGTTTACCCCAGACGCTTCACATGCCCTGCTTCAATCCACTGACAGCACGTCAACCCCGGTATACCACATCGCTCCAATTCACTCTATTCCTTGCCCTCCTTTCACCCTCCTGCATGTTCAGGCCCCGATCACACAAAATCTTTTTCACTCCATCTTTCCACCTCCAATTTGGTCTCCCTCTTCTCCTTGCTCCCTCCACCTCCGACACATATATCCTCTTGGTCAATCTTTCCTCACTTATCCTCTCCACGTGCCCAAACCACTTCAAAACACCCTCTTCTGCTCTCTCAACCACGCTCTTTTTATTTCCACACATCTCTCTTACCCTTACGTTACTCACTCGATCAAACCACCTCACACCACACATTGTCCTCAAACATCTCATTTCCAGCACATCCATCCTCCTGCGCACAACTCTATCCATAGCCCACGCTTCGCAACCATACAGCATTGTTGGAACCACTATTCCTTCAAACATACCCATTTTTGCTTTCCGAGATAATGTTCTCGACTTCCACACATTCTTCAAGGCCCCCAGAATTTTTGCCCCCTCCCCACCCTATGATCCACTTCCGCTTCCATGGTTGCATCTGCTGCCAGATCCACTCCCAGATATCTAAAACACTTCACTTCCTCCAGTTTCTCTCCATTCAAACTCACCTCCCAATTGACTTGACCCTCAACCCTACTGTACCTAATAACCTTGCTCTTATTCACATTTACTCTTAACTTTCTTCTTTCACACACTTTACCAAACTCAGTCACCATCTTCTGCAGTTTCTCATATGAATCAGCCACCAGCGCTGTATCATCAGCGAACAACAACTGACTCACTTCCCAAGCTCTCTCTTCCCCAACAGACTTCATACTTGTCCCTCTTTCCAAAACTCTTGCATTCACCTCCCTAACAACCCCATCCATAAACAAATTAAACAACCATGTAGACATCACACACCCCTGCCGCAAACCTACATTCACTGAGAACCAATCACTTTCCTCTCTTCCTACACGTACACATGCCTTACATCCTCGATAAAAACTTTTCACTGCTTCTAACAACTTGCCTCCCACACCATATATTCTTAATACCTTCCACAGAGCATCTGTATCAACTCTATCATATGCCTTCTCTAGATCCATAAATGCTACATACAAATCCATTTGCTTTTCTAAATATTTCTTGCATACATTCTTCAAAGCAAACACCTGATCCACACATCCTCTACCACTTCTGAAACCACACTGCTTCACCCCAATCTGATGCTCTGTACATGCCTTCACCCTCTCAATCAATACTCTCCCATATAATTTACCGGGAATACTCAACAGACTTATACCTCTGTAATTTGAGCACTCACTCTTATCCCCTTTGCCTTTGTACAATGGCACTATGGAACCATTCCGCCAATCCTCAGGCACCTCACCATGAATCACACATACATTAAATAACCTTACCAACCAGTCAACAATACAGTCACCCCCTTTTTTAATAAATTCCACTGCAGTACCATCCAAACCTGCTGCCCTGCTGGCTTTCATTTTCCGCAAAGCTTTTACTACCTCTTCTCCATTTACCAAATCATTTTCCCTAACCCTCTCACTTTGCACACCACCTCGACCAAAACACCCTATATCTGCCACTCTATCATCAAACACATTCAGCAAACCTTCAAAATACTCACTCTATCTCCTTCTCACATCACCACTACTTGTTATCACCTCCCCACTAGCCCCCTTCACTGAAGTTCCCATTTGCTCCCTTGTCTTACACACTTTATTTACCTCCTTCCAAAACCTCTTTTTATTCTCCCTAAAATTTAATGATACTCTCTCACCCCAACTCTCATTTGCCCTCTTTTTCACCTCTTGCACCTTTCTCTTGACCTCCTGCCTCTTTCTTTTATACATCCACTCATATGCATTGTTTCCCCGCAAAAATCGTCCAAATGCCTCTCTCTTCTCTTTCACTAATAATCTTACTTCTTCATCCCACCACTCACTACCCATTCTAATCAACCCACCTCCCACGCTTCTCATGCCACAAGCATCTTTTGCGGAAGCCATCACTGCTTCCCTAAGTACATCCCATTCCTCCCCCACTCCCCTTACCTCCTTTGTTCTCACCTTTTTCCATTCTGTACTCAGTCTCTCCTGGTACTTCCTCACACTAGTCTCCTTCCCAAGCTCACTTACTCTCACCACTCTCTTCACCCCAACATTCTCTCTTCTTTTCTGAAAACCCCTGCAAATCTTCACCTTATTCTCCACAAGATAATGATCAGACATCCCTCCAGTTGCACCTCTCAGCACATTAACATCCAAAAGTCTCTCTTTCGCGCGCCTGTCAATTAACGCGTGATCCAATAACGCTCTCTGGCCATCTCTCCTACTTACATATGTATACTTATGTATATCTCGCTTTTTAAACCAGGTATTCCCATTCACCAATCCTTTTTCAGCACATAAATCTACAAGCTCTTCACCATTTCCATTTACAACACTTAACACCCCATGTGTACCAATTATTCCCTCAACTGCCACATTACTCACCTTTGCACTCAAATCACCCATCACTATAATCCGGTCTTGTGCATCAAAACCAATAACACACTCAGTCAGCTGCTCCCAAAACACTTGCCTCTCATGATCTTTCTTCTCATGCCCAGGTGCATATGCACCAATAATCACCCATCTCTCTCCATCAACTTTCAGTTTTACCCATATCAATCTAGAATTTACTTTCTTACACTCTATCACATACTCCCACGACTCCTGTTTCAGGAGTAGCTACTCCTTCCCTTGCTCCTGTCCTCTCACTAACACCTGACTTTACTCCCAAGACATTCCCAAACCACTCTTCCCCTTTACCCTTGAGCTTCATTTCACTCAGAGCCAAAACATCCAGGCTCCTTTCCTCAAACATACTACCTATCTCTCCTTTTTTCTCATCTTGGTTACATCCACACACATTTAGACACCCCAATCTGAGCCTTTGAGGAGAATGAGCACTCCCTGCATGACTCCTTCTTCTGTTTCCCCTTTTAGAAAGTCAAAATACAAGGAGGGGAGGGTTTCCAGCCCACCGCTCCCATCCCCTTTAGTCGCCTTCTAAGACACGTGAGGAATGCATGAGGAGTATTCTTTCTCCCTTATCCCTAGGGATATACATATATACACATGTACATAATTCATACTTACTGCCTTTATTCATTCCAATTGCCTCACGTGGAATGACAACCCCCTCCCCCCATGTGCACATGAGGTAGCACTAGAAAAAGTCAACAAAGGTCACATTCGTTCACACTTAGTCCCTACCTGTCATTTATAATGCACCCAAACCACAGCTCCCTTTCCACATCCAGGCCCCACAAAACTTTCCATGGTTTACCATAGACACATCACATAACCTATTTCAATCCATTGACAGCACGTCCATCCTGGTATACCACATCATTCCAATTCGCTCTATTCCTTGCACGCCTTTCACCCTCCTGTAAGTTCAGGCCCTTATCGCTCAAAATCTTTTTCTCTCCATCTTTCCACCTCCAATTTGGTCTCCCACTTCTTGTTCCCTCCACCTCTGACACATATATCCTCTTTGTCAATCTTTCCTCATTCCTTCTCTCCATATGACCAAACCACTTCAAAACCTCCTCACTTCTGCTCTCTCAAGCACACTCTTTTTATTACCACACATCTCTCTTACTCTTTCATTACTTACTCGATCAAACGACCTCACACCACATATTGTCCTCAAACATCTCATTTCCAACACATCCACTCTCCTCTGCACAACTCTATAGCCCACGCCTCACAACCATATATTCCTTCAAACACACCCATTTTTGCTTTCCGAGATAATGTTCTCGCCCTCCACACTTTTTCAACACTCCCAGAACTTTCATCCCCTCCCCCACCATGTGACTCACTTCCTCTTCCATGGTTCCATCCGCTGCCAAATCCACTCCCAGATGTCTAATACACTTCACTTCCTCCAGTTTTTCTCCATTCAAACTTACCTCCCAATGGACTTGTCCCTCAACCCTACTGTACCTAATAACCTTGCTCTTATTCATATGTACTCTTAGCTTTCTTCTTTCACACACTTTACCAAACTCAGTCTCCAGCTTCTGCAGTTTCTCACTCGAATCAGCCACCAGCGCTGTATCATCAGCGAACAACAACTAACTCACTTCCCAAGCTCTCTCATCCACAACAAACTGCATACTTGCCCCTCTTTCCAAAACTCATGCATTCACCTCCCTAACAACCCCATCCATAAACAAATTAAACAACCTTGGAGACATCACGCACCCTTGCCGCAAACCGACATTCACTGAGAACCAATCACTTTCCTCTCTATCTACTCATACACATGCCTTACATCCTCGATAAAAACTTTTCACTGCTTCTAACAACATGCCTCCCACACCATATATTCTTATACCTTCTACAGAGCATCTCTATCAACTCTACCATAACCTTCTCTAGATCCTTAAATGCTTCATACAAATTCATTTGTTTTTCTAAGTATTTCTCGCATACATTCTTCAAAACAAACACCTGATCCACACATCTTCTACCACTTCTGAAACCACTGCTCCACCCCAATCTGATGCTCTGTACATGCCTTCACCCTCTCAATCAATTCCCTCCCATATAATTTTCCAGGAATACTCAACAAACTATTTTTTTTTTTTTTTTTTTTTTTGCTTTGTCGCTGTCTTGCTGTCTCCCGCATTTGCAAGGTAGCGCAAGGAAACAGACAAAAGAAATGGCCCAACCCACCCCCATACACATGTATATACATACGTCCACACACGCAAATATACATACCTACACAGCTTTCCATGGTTTACCCCAGACGCTTCACATGCCCTGATTCAATCCACTGACAGCACGTCAACCCCGGTATACCACATCGATCCAATTCACTCTATTCCTTGCCCTCCTTTCACCCTCCTGCATGTTCAGGCCCCGATCACACAAAATCTTTTTCACTCCATCTTTCCACCTCCAATTTGGTCTCCCACTTCTCCTCGTTCCCTCCACCTCCGACACATATATCCTCTTGGTCAATCTTTCCTCACTCATTCTCTCCATGTGCCCAAACCATTTCAAAACACCCTCTTCTGCTCTCTCAACCACGCTCTTTTTATTTCCACACATCTCTCTTACCCTTACGTTACTTACTCGATCAAACCACCTCACACCACACATTGTCCTCAAACATCTCATTTCCAGCACATACATCCTCCTGTGCACAACTCTATCCATAGCCCACGCCTCGCAACCATACAACATTGTTGGAACCACTATTCCTTCAAACATACCCATTTTTGCTTTCCGAGATAATGTTCTCGACTTCCACACATTCTTCAAGGCTCCTAGAATTTTCGCCCCCTCCCCCACCCTATGATCCACTTCCGCTTCCATGGTTCCATCCGCTGCCAGATCCACTCCCAGATATCTAAATTACTTTACTTCCTCCAGTTTTTCTTCATTAAAACTTACCTCCCAATTGACTTGACCCTCAACCCTACTGTACCTAATAACCTTGCTCTTATTCACATTTACTCTTAACTTTCTTCTTTCACACACTTTACCAAACTCAGTCACCAGCTTCTGCAGTTTCTCACATGAATCAGCCACCAGCACTGTATCATCAGCGAACAACAACTGACTCACTTCCCAAGCTCTCTCATCCCCAACAGACTGAATACTTGCCCCTCTTTCCAAAACTCTTGCATTCACCTCCCTAACAACCCCATCCATAAACAAATTAAACAACCATGGAGACATCACACACCCCTTCCGCAAACCTACATTCACTGAGAACCAATCACTTTCCTCTCTTCCTACACGTACACATGCCTTACATCCTCGATAAAAACTTTTCACTGCTTCTAACAACTTGCCTCCCACACCATATATTCTTAATACCTTCCACAGAGCATCTCTATCAACTCTATCATATGCCTTCTCCAGATCCATAAATGCTACCTACAAATCCATTTGCTTTTCTAAGTATTTCTCACATACATTCTTCAAAGCAAACACCTGATCCACACATCCTCTACCACTTCTGAAACCACACTGCTCTTCCCCAATCTGATGCTCTGTACATGCCTTCACCCTCTCAATCAATACCCTCCCATATAATTTACCAGGAATACTCAACAAACTTATACCTCTATAATTTGAACACTCACTCTTATCCCCTTTGCCTTTGTACAGTGGCACTATGCACGCATTCTGCCAATCCTCAGGCACCTCACCATGAATCATACATACATTAAATAACCTTACCAACCAGTCAATAATACAGTCACCCCCTTTTTTAATAAATTCCACTGCAATATCATCCAAACCTGCTGCCTTGCCAGCTTTCATCTTCCGCAAAGCTTTTACTACCTCTTCTCTGTTTACCAAATCATTTTCCCTAACCCTCTCACTTTGCACACCACCTCGACCAAAACACCCTATATCTGCCACTCTATCATCAAACACATTCAACAAACCTTCAAAATACTCACTCCACTTCTGAAACCACACTGCTCTTCCCCAATCTGATGCTCTGTACATGCCTTCACCCTCTCAATCAATACCCTCCCATATAATTTACCAGGAATACTCAACAAACTTATACCTCTGTAATTTGAGCACTCACTCCTATCCCCTTTGCCTTTGTACGGTGGCACTATGCATGCATTCTGCCAATCCACAGGCTCCTCAACATGAGTCATACATACATTAAATGTCCTTACCAACCAGTCAAGAACACAGTCACCACCTTTTTTGATAAATTCCACTGCAATACCATCCAAACCCGCTGCCTTGCTGGATTTCATCTTCTACAAAGCTTTTCCTACCTCTTCTCTGTTTACCAAATCATTCTCCCTAACTCTCTCACTTCGCACACCACCACGACCAAAACACCCTATATCTGTCACTCTATCATCTAATACATTCAACAAACCTTCAAAATACTCATGCCATCTCCTTCTCACATCACCATTGCTTATTATCACCTCCCCATTAGCCCCCTTCACCGATGTTCCCATTTGTTCTCTTGTCTTACACACTTTATTTACCTCCTTCCAAAATATCTTTTTATTTTATTTATTTATTTATTATTTTGCTTTGTTGCTGTCTCCCGTGTCAGCGAGGTAGCGCAAGGAAACAGACGAAAGAATGGCCCAATCCACCCACATACACATGTATATACATACACGTTCACACACACAAATATACATACCGATACATCTCAACATATACATACATAGACACACACAGACATATACATATATACACATGTACATAATTCATACTGTCTGCCTTTATTCATTCCCATCGCCACCTCACCACACATGAAATTACAACCCCCTCCCCCCCATGTGTGCGAGGTAGCGCTAGGAAATGATAACAAAGGCCCCATTCGTTCACACTGTCTCTATCTGTCATGTAATAATGCACCGAAACCACAGCTCCCTTTCCACGTCCAGGCCCCACAGAACTTTCCATGGTTTACCCCAGTTGCTTCACATGCCCTGGTATACCACATCATTCCAATTCACTCTATTCCTTGCACGCCTTTCACCCTCCTGCATGTTCAGGCCCCGATCTCTCAAAATCTTTTTCACTCCATCTTTCCACCTCCAATTTGGTCTCCCACTTCTCCTCGTTCCCTCCACCTCTGACACATATATCCTCTTTGTCAATCTTTCCTCACTTATTCCCTCCATGTGACCAAACCATTTCAAAACACCCTCTTCTGCTCTCTCAACCACACTCTTTTTATTACCACACATCTCTCGTACCCTTTCATTACTTACTCGATCAAACCACCTCACACCACATATTGTCCTCAAACATCTCATTTCAAGCACACCCACCCTCCTTCACACAACTCTATCCATAGCCCACGTCTCACAACCATACAACATTGTTGGAACCACTATTCCTTCAAACATACCCATTTTTGCTTTCCGAGATAATGTTCTTGACTTCCACACATTCTTCAAGGCTCCCAGAATTTTCACCCCCTCCCCACCCTATGATTCACTTCCGCTTCCATGGTTCCATCTTTTTATTCTCTCTAAGATTTAATGATACTCTCTCACCCCAGCTCTCATTTGCCCTTTTTTTCACCTCTTGCACCTTTCTCTTGATCTCCTGCCTCTTTCTTTTATGCATCTCCCATTCATTTGCACTATTTCCCTGCAAAACTCATCCAAAATGCCTCTCTCTTCTCTTCCACTGATAATCTTACCTATTCATCCCACCACTCTTTACCCTTTCTAATCTGCCCACCTCCCACGCTTCTCATGCCACAAGCATCTTTTGCGCAAGCCATCACTGCTTCCCTAAATACATCCCATTCCTCCCCCACTCCCCTTATGTCCTTTGCTCTCACCTTTTTCCATTCTGCTCTCATGCTCTCCTGGTACTTCCTCACACAAGTCTCCTTCCCAAGCTCACTGACTCTCACCACTCTCTTCACCCCAACATTTTCTCTTCTTTTCTGAAAACCTCTACAAATCTTCACCTTCACCTCAACAAGATAATGATAAGACATCCCTCCAGTTGCACCTCTCAGCACATTAACATCCAAAAGTCTTTCTGTCATGATCCTATCAATTAACACGTAATCCAATAACACTTTCTGGCCATCTCTTCTACTTACATATGTATACTTGTGTATATCTCTTTTTAAACCACGTCTTCCCAATCACCAGTCCTTTTTCAGCACACAAATCTACAAGCTCCTCACCATTTCCATTTACAACCATACATACATAAATACATTGAAAATTTTAAGTAACCAATCAACAACAGAGTTGCATCTGTTCTTAAGAAATTCAACTTCAGTACCATCTACTCCAACTACATTTCTGCATTTCATTTAATGCCAGGCATTCACCATCTGTTTTCTTTTTACCAACCCTCTTGCCATGACTCACATTGCATGCCTCCTGGACCGAAACACCCAACATCTGCCACCCTACTTTTAGCACATTTAACATCCTTCAAAGTCCTCACCAAATCTCATTTTCACCTCATTGCTGCCTGTTACCACTTCCTTATTTTGCCCTCTTCGCTGATGTTCCCTTTTGTTCTTTTGTTTTTTCAAACTATTATCTTCCATCCCAAACATTTTCCTATTCTCCATGAAGTTTGCTGATTCTTGCTCAACCCAACTCTTGTCTGCTCTGTTTTTTGGTCCTGCACCTTCCTCTTGACCTCTTGCCTCTTTTTCTTGTACATTTCCCAGTTGCTCACAGTCCTTCCCTTTGAGTGACATTCATGCAATTCTCTTTTCTCTTTTACAGCATCATCCTACCACTCACAACCCTTTCTCACCTCCTCATCTCCCACCTTCCACATACCACATACATCTCTTGCACATGCCACCAACTACTTTCTTTTATTTTTTCTTATGTTGGAAGCACCAGTCACAGATAGAAGGCCACATCAAGGTTGGGTCTTAATTAAGAGGTTGATGAAATGGGGAAAGAAGAGAAGGGGAAAAAAATATTTACAAATTTTAGGGGTGAAAATCCTTTTAAAAGATACCATATCATAGTTATGGGGAAAGACAAGAGCAGGTAGGGAGTTCCTGAGCTTTAAGGTGCAGGAAAAGAAACGGTTATAAAATTGGCTTACCCTTGAGTTGCTGAAGGCCACACATTAGTTATGTAACACAGTAGCTTGCCAAGTATTGTGTGGCCTAGCTTATGTGGGGGCATGCAAGAAGCCAGCCCTCAGGAGCAAAAACCTAAGTAGTACCTGTGGAAAAGGGAATGTAAACCAACATTATGGCAAAGGGCAAGTCAGACCACTTTTGACTCAACTCTGTCTAGTAAGGATACATAGTTAGAACCACCCTAGATATGAGAGTGGTATTCCATACAAAGACTAATCAATCCTTATTGTAAACTGAAGAAGTAATTTTGACATCTAAACAGGACTCACAGTTTCTTAGAGGTGGACTTAGTTATTTCTGTAATGTTAGGTTTCCAAGACAGAGTGGATGTGTTTAGTAATACCAAGTATGTTCATCAAGTCAAGAGGTGAAATCAAAGATCCATCAAAAGAGGGAAGTTGTGAAGAATTTTCAACTAAGAGATAGGCAGAAACTCAGTCTTGGAGGTATTAAACTTCACCAGATGATTGCACCTTAAAGAAAAAATTTACTTTTTAAGCATATGATGTGGAAGCACACCATGGTGTGCCAGTTCCTAAGAAAGGAGACAGCTCTAATCCCTCCCACTATTGTCCCATTGCTTTCACTTCTGCTGTCATTTTTGAAACTCTCCAAAACTCTCACTTTCTCAAACACTTGGAATCCCATTCCCTTCTCAAAAATCACTAGTGTGGATTTCACAGTTTATTGGTGATCCCTTCTACGTGACTCACCTTCGGTCCTCCGCTGTCAGGGATTTTCCCTCAGTGTCTCCAAAGCATTAAATATCCCTCCTTTGGTCTCACTGCTTCTCTTTGTTCTGTAGTTTCCTCTCCTTTCAGTCCATCGCAGTAGTTATCGATAGAGCTACGTCCCCCTCCTGTACTATCAGTAGTGGTGGCTCTCAGGTTCTGTCCTATCGTACTTTCTTTCACCTTTCCGTAAATGATTTTGTACAGCATTGTCAAAGAACTTCTCACTTCAAAGGAATCTGCATTTCCTTGCTACTGGTAGTAGCTTAGCCTTAGGCAGCAGAAGCCTGGATAACACCTAGACTTTTCATAGAAATTGGTCATGGAAGTATTATATACAGATATATAGATAAAAGAACACATACATTTCTTAAAGTCTTGGCATTTTCCACTCAAACTCGGTTATGCCTAATATGGTGGCCTGTTGGAAGAATTTGTGCATTTTTTTTTTTTTTTTTGACTGTCATACTCACTCTTTTTTTTTCAGATTCTTGGCTCAGAAGGCAAGCAGTCAGTGGCTGTAAATCTTGCCCTTGGTGAAACACAAATTGTTGATGAAACAAAACAGTGAGTGCAACATTTGATACAATACATAATGCTAGTTGTAGGGAACGGGTTTGATCTCTCTGCCCTTTCTTACTTTCTTTTTCCGCTATTTGTTTAGAATTAATTTTGATTGAAAAGTCATGTCATGCATTTAAAGGAGAATGTAGACCTTTGCATTTGTAAATGAAAAATCTGCTGTGGATTTGTGTTCTTCCTACATATTCCATGTATATCAGAGAAGGTGACTTGAGATAGGTAGAAGCAGAGGGGTTGGAATCCTTCCCCTTGTATTTCAGTTTCTGAAACTTGCAGCAGAAGAAGCAAAGAGAGGAGTTCTCAGTCTCTTCAAGACCTCAGGCAGGGGTCTCTGAATAAGGGTGTAGCCAATAAAGAGGGGAGAGATGGATAATATGTTTGAGGAAGTTAACCTGGATGTTCTAGATCTGAGTGAAGCATAGCTCAAGTGGAAAAATAGTTTGGAGATGCCTTTAGGGTAAAGTAGGGGGTTAATATGAGGGTGACAGCTTAGGAAAGGGTGGCTCTTGCTGCAGTAGGAGCTGTGGGAATAATTGAAGGATTGTAAGGAGTGATCTCCAGACTGATGTGGGTAAAGATGAAGGTGGATCAAGAGAGGTGAGTGATTATTAATGCTTATGCACATGGCTATGAGAGGACTGACAAAGAGAGGCAAGTAGTTTGGGAGGAGCTGATTGGGTGCATTAGTAGTTTTAATGTGAGAGATCAAGTACTAGTAATGGGTGATGTAAAAAAGTGGGTAATGTGGCAGTTGAGGGTATAATTGGTGGCATAGGGTATTCAGTAAGGTGAATGCTAAAGCTGAACAGTTTATGGAGTTATGTGCTGAAAGGGGACTACTAATTTGGAATGTTTGGTTTAAAAGTATTTATATTTTTATTTTGTTTTGTCGCTGTCTCCCGCGCCTGTGAGGTAGCGCAAGGAAACAGACGAAAGAAATGGCCCAACCCACCCCCACACACATGCACACCACACACATCCACACACGCAAACATACACACGCACACATCCCAACATACACACACATATACACACATGCACACAATTCACATTGTCTGCCCCTACTCACCCCCATCGCCACCCCACCACACATGGAATAACATCCCCCTCCCCCCCTCATGTGCGCAAGGCAGCACCAGGAAAAGACAACAAAGGCCCCATTTGCTCACACTCAGTCTCCAGCTGTCATGCAATAATGCCCGAAACCACAGCTCCCTTTCCACATCCAGGCCCCACAGAACTTTCCATGGTTTACCCCAGATGCTTCGCATGCCCTGATTCAATCCATTGACAGCACATCAACCCCAGTATACCACATCGATCCAATTCACTCTATTCCTTGCCCGCCTTTCACCCTCCTGCATGTTCAGGCCCCGATCACTCAAAATCTTTTTCACTCCATCTTTCCACCTCCAATTTGGTCTCCCACTTCTCCTCTTTCCCTCCACCTCTGACACATATATCCTCTTGGTCAATCTTTCCTCACTCATTCTCTCCATGTGCCCAAACCATTTCAAAACACCCTCTTCTGCTCTCTCAACTACGCTCTTTTTATTTCCTCACATCTCCCTTACCCTTACATTACTTACTCGATCAAACCACCTCACACCACATATTGTCCTCAAACACCTCATTTCCAGCACATCCATCCTTCTGCGCACAACTCTATCCATAGCCCACAGCTCGCAACCATACAACAGTGTTGGAACCACTATTCCTTCAAACATAGCCATTTTTGCTTTCGGAGATAATGTTCTCGACTTCCACACATTCTTCAAGGCTCCCAGGATTCTCGCCCCCTCCCCCACCCTATGATTTACTTCTGCTTCCATGGTTCCATCCGCTGCCAGATCCACTCCCAGATATCTAAAACACTTTACTTCCTCCAGTTTTTCTCCATTTAAACTTACCTCCCAGTTGACTTGACCCTCAACCCTACTGTACCTAATAACCGTGCTCTTATTCACATTTACTCTTAACTTTCTTCTTTCACACACTTTACCAAACTCAGTCACCAGCTTCTGCAGTTTCTCACATGAATCAGCCACCAGCGCTGTATCATCAGCAAACAACAACTGACTCACTTCCCAAGCTCTCTCATCCACAACAGACTGCATACTTGCCCCTCTTTCCAAAACTCTTGCATTCACCTCCCTAACAACTCCATCCATAAAGAAATTAAACAACCATGGAGACATCACACACCCCTGCCACAAACCTGCATTCGCTGAGAACCAATCACTTTCCTCTCTTCCTACACGTACACATGCCTTACATCCTCGATAAAAACTTTTCACTGCTTCTAACAACTTGCCTCCCACACCATATATTCTTAGTACCTTCCACAGAGCATCTCTATCAACTCTATCATATGCCTTCTCCAAATCCATAAATGCTACATACAAATCCATTGCTTTTCTAAGTATTTCTCGCATACATTCTTCAAAGCAAACACCTGATCCACACATCCTCTACCACTTTTGAAACCACACTGCTCTTCCCCAATCTGATGCTCTGTACATGCTTTCACCCTCTCAATCAATACCCTCCCATATAATTTACCATAGTTTAAAAAAGAGGGAAATATATAAGTATAAATGGAATAGGAAAGATGGTAAGCAAGCTTTATTGGATTATGTATGTATTGATAGGCATGCAAAAGTTTAAAGAGCCCTAGATGTGAATGTACCAAGCAGGGCAGCTGATAGGGTGTCTGATCATTACCTGGTGGAGGTGAGACTGAAGATATGAAAAGTCTTTTTGAAAAGAAATGATATGAGTGAGAAGAGGATGGTGAAAGTAAGTCAGCTTGGAAAAGAGGTTTGTGTGAAGAGATACCAAGAAAGGCTGGTTGTAGAATGGCAAAAGGTTATAGTAAATAGAACAAGGGTAGTGGGTAAGGAGTGGGAGGTATTTGGGGAAGCATTGCTGATGTGCAAATGAAGTGTGCGACATGTGAAAGGTGGGAAATGGGCAGGTGAGAAAAGGTAATGAGTGGTTGGATGACAAAGTTAAGTTGTTAGTGAAAAAGAAAAGAGAGGTCTTACTTTCATGCTTGTTCACCATTACTTGCATTAGCAAGATAGCACCAGGAACAGATAAAGAAAGGCTGCATTCACTCACATCCATTCTCTGGGTGTTATGATAATGCACAGAAACCACAGCCTCCTATCTACAACAAGGCCTCACAGACTTTTCCATGGTTCCCCCAGCTGCTTCTGCCCCGTTCAGTCCACTGATAACATGTCACCCCTTGTCATACCACATTGCTCCAATTTGCCCTATTCCTTGCACGCCTTTCACCTTGTATTATCAGACCCGGAGCACTAAGAAGAATTTTCACTCCCATCCTTCCTTCTCCAATTCCGTCTCCCCTTCTTATTCCCTCCACTTCTGATTCGTATATCCTCTTTGTCAGCCTCTCGTCACATATTCTCTTTACCTGTCCAAACCATTTTAGCACAGCCTCTTCGGCTTTCTCAACTACACTCCTTTTATCATCACACCTCTCTCATACCTTTTTGTTACTTACTTGATGAAACCACTTCACACACAGACCCTCATCTGCAGCCCATGCCTTGCATCCATACATCACTGGGACAACTATACCATCAAACATTTCCATTTTAATCCTCCTAGATAAAGACCTGTCTTTCCACACACCTTTCAGTGCTCCCAGAAGCTCTCCCCCACCCAACCCCCCATACCCAACCCACCCACCTACCCTGACTCTTGTGCTTCTATAATTCCATTCACTGCCATGTACACTCCAAGGTATGTAAAACACTCCTCTTTCTCTAAATTTTCTTCATTCAAACTCCCACCCCAACTTACCTGTCCCTCTACCCTGTTACACCTAATAATCTTGCTTTTATTCACATTTACTCTTGACTTCCTTCTTTTCCAGACTCTCACAGACTCAGAGACCAGCTTTTACAGTTTCTGAATTGAATCTGCCTCCAGTTCTGTGTCTGCAGCAAATGTCATCTAACTCACTTTCCAGGCTCCTTATCCCCCTTCCAGACTGCATATTTACCCCCTCTCTCCTATCTTGCATGACCTTGTCCATTGTGAACAATGTGCTAGAGCATCTTCTCATGGCAAACAGACAACCTCAACATGACAGCATTAAAGTTTACTATAAGAACACTTTTACAACATATCAAAAGGATGTGAAAGTCTTGTGAGATATTGTGGTCTGCAACTGCAAAGCCATTGATGGAGACAAGGATATCAGTCTGATAATAAGCTACAACAATCTGAAAACATTTGCTAATAATGAACAATAGTATGGTAGATAGCTATGGAAGTTTGAATTGTACTGATTTGGTATATGAGTTCTGATGCAATATTGGGGACTCCCAGCCCCACCACATAAACTACATTCAACATACAACCTGCACCCTGAGCTGCCACCTCTTGCTCCACTTACTAGAAGGTGGAAGCAAACAACATCATGAACAAAAGCATGGAACAAGACTAGCAAGGAAGATTATAGTGAATAACACCAAAATCATTACTAGTTGTTGTGATCGGAGGAGACAACAGATATTAGAAGCCATTTTCATGAGAGAAAAAGCACCTGTCATCAACATCCAGACAAACATGACCACCACCATACAGCTTTTGGATGGCCTGCCAATAGGACATAGACCTAATGCTGTTTTAGGAGAGTTGGGACACATAACTGACCTGCCACAAGCAACCGAATCTGCTATTTGTGGACCGGATGAACCTATCACTTACCAAACCAGTCCTTAGTCACAAAGATTAGAGAGACTCACACAACCCCAACCTGACTTCAGCTCCACATCTGAACAAGAACTGTCTCACTTAGCCCGACTTAAAGTGTATTTTGTGATGGACTCTGTGGTCCAGTCTCATTTAATATTGTTCTCCTGTGTTTCCTCAACTGTAAGTTTTTCTATATTTGTTTCCACACTTTGTATAAGAGTAAGGTTATCAGGTTCAGTAGGGTTGAGGGACAAGTAAATTGGGAGGTAAGTTTGAATGGAGAAAAACTGGAAGAGGTGAAATGTTTTAGATATCTGGAGTGGATTTGGCAGCAGATGGGACCATGGAAGTGGAAGTGAGTCACAGGGTGGGGGAGGGGGCAAAGGTTGTAGGAGTGTTGAAGTATGTGTGGAAGGCAAGAACATTATCTCAGGGAGCAAAAATGGGTATGTTTGAAGGAATAGTGGTTCCAACAAAGCTATATGGTTGTGAGGCATGGGCTATAGATAGGGTTGTGCAGAGGAAGGTGGATGTGTTGGAAATGCGATGTTTGAGGGCAATATATGGTGTTAGGTGGTTTGATCAAGTAAGTAATTAAAGGGTAAGAGAGATGTATGGTAATGAAAAGGATGTTTGAGAGAGCAGAAGAGGGTGTATTGAAATGGTTTGGTCACATGGAGAGAATGAGTGAGGAAAGATTGACAAAGAGGATATATCTGTTAGAGGTGGAGGGAACGAGGAGAAGTGGGAGACCAAATTGGAGGTGGAAGGATGGAGTGAAAAAGATTTTCAGCGATCAGTGCCTAGACATACAGGAGGGTGAAAGGCATGCAAGGAATAGAGTGAATTGGAAGGATGTGGCATACTGGGGTGGACGTGCTGTCAATGGATTGAACCAGGGGATGTGAAGCATCTGGGGTAAACCATGGAAGGTTGTGTGGGGCTTGGATGTGGAACGGGAGCTGTGGTTTCAGTGCATTACACATGACAGCCAGAGACTGAGTGTGAACGAATGTGGCCTTTGTTTTCTTTGCCTAGCACTACCTTGCACGCACGCATGGGGGGGGGGGGTGCCATTTCATGTGTGGCAGGGTGGCGATGGGAATGGATGAAGGCATCATGTATGAATATGTACATGTGTATACATTTAGATGTCTGTGTTTGTATATGCATGTATACATTGAAATGTGTAGATATGTATATGAGCGTGTGTGGGCGTTTATTTATGTACATGTGTATGTGGGTGGGTTAGGCCATTCTTTCGTCTGTCTCCTTGCGCTACCTTGCTAAAGTGGGAGACAGCGACTAAGTATAATAAATAAAAGAATACTTTGTATGGATCATAACTCTTACTACCCTTCATGATATTGTTATTTTGTATTGCTTTTAGTATTTTCCCTTACTTTTTATGTGCTATGTACTGTGTTTTTTTAGTGTTTCGTATTATATATGTTTTGTTTGTATTTTACATATCACATCCCAGTTTTGTGATGCAGGTTTTCTCTTTTTTGTAGATTCCTGATGATGCCAATGTGAAGTCAAAAGCTTGAGTTCACTGAAATGAAATGGATAAATTTTTTTTTTTTTTTTTTTTTTTTTTTTTTATACTTTGTCGCTGTCTCCCGCGTTTGCGAGGTAGCGCAAGGAAACAGACGAAAGAAATGGCCCAACCCCCCCCCCCATACACATGTACATACACACGTCCACACACGCAAATATACATACCTACACAGCTTTCCATGGTTTACCCCAGACGCTTCACATGCCTTGCTTCAATCCACTGACAGCACGTCAACCCCTGTATACCACATGACTCCAATTCACTCTATTTCTTGCCCTCCTTTCACCCTCCTGCATGTTCAGGCCCCGATCACACAAAATCTTTTTCACTCCATCTTTCCACCTCCAATTTGGTCTCCCTCTTCTCCTCGTTCCCTCCACCTCCGACACATATATCCTCTTGGTCAATCTCTCCTCACTCATTCTCTCCATGTGCCCAAACCATTTCAAAACACCCTCTTCTGCTCTCTCAACCACGCTCTTTTTATTTCCACACATCTCTCTTACCCTTACGTTACTTACTCGATCAAACCACCTCACACCACACATTGTCCTCAAACATCTCATTTCCAGCACATCCATCCTCCTGCGCACATCTCTATCCATAGCCCACGCCTCGCAACTATTATTTGAGCTCACCGACTAATGGTGGAATAATACTAAGAAAATTAGAGAACTTAAGAAAGTAGATTAATAGCTCTAAAGATGCAGTTGGCTGGTTTGGATGGTATTGCAGTAGAATTTATAAAAAAAAGGGGTGACTGTTGTTGATTGGTTCGTAAGGATATTCACTGTATGTATGTTTCATGATAAAGTGCCTGAGGATTGGCGGAATGCATGCATAGTGCCTTTCTACTAAGGCAAAGGGGATAAAGGTGAATGTTCAAATTACAGAGGTATAAGTTTGTTGGGTATTCCTAGGAAATTATATGGGAGGGTATTGATGGAGAGGGTAGAGACATGTACGGAGCATCAGATTGGGGAAGAGCAATGTGGTTCCAGAAGTGGTAAAGGATGTGTGGCTCAGGTGTTTGCTCTGAGGAATGTGTGTGAGATAGAAAAACAGTTGGAATTGTATGTAGCATTTATTAATCTGGAAAAGACATATGATAGGGTTGATAAAGATGCTTTGTGGAAGGTCTTAAGAGTATGTGGTGCTGGAAAGTAAGTTGCTAGAAGCAGAGAAATTTTACCAAGTATAAGGCATGTGTATGAATAGGAAGAGAGGAGAGTGATTGGTTCCCAGTGAATATCAGTCTGTGGTAGGGGTGTGTGATGTCCCCATAGTTGTTTAATTTGTTTATGGATTGGGTGGTTAGGGAGTTAAATGCAAGAGTTTTGGAGAGAGCAGCGAGTATGCAGTCTTTTGGGGATGAGACAGCCTGGGAAGTGAGTCAGTTGTTGTTTGCCAGTGATACAGCTCTAGGGCTGATTAGAGTAAGAAACTGCTGAAGTTGGTGACTGAGTTTGGAAGAGTGTGTGAAAGGAGAAAGTTGAGAGTAAATGTGGATAAGAGTAAGGTTATTAGGTTCAGTAGGGTTGAGGGACAAGTTGAGTGAGATGTAAGTTTGAATAGAGAAAAATTGGAGGAAGAGAAGTGGAAGCGGAAGTGAGTCACAGGGTGGGGGAGGGGGTGAAGGTTCTGGGAGCATTGAAGAATGTGTGGAAGGTGAGAATGTTATCAACGGAGAGCAAAAATGGGTATGTTTGAAGGAATAGTGGTTCCAACAATGTTATATGGATGTGAGGCATGGGCTATAGATAGGGTTGTGTGGAGGAAGGTGGTTGTGTTGGAAATGAAATGTTTGAGGACAATATGTGGTGTGAGGTGGTTTGATCAAGGAAGTAATGAAAGGGTAAGAGAAATGTGTGGAAATTAAAAGAGTGTGGTTGAGAAAGCAGAAGAGGGTGTGTTGAAATGGTTTGGCCACATGGAGAGAATGAGTGAGGAAAGATTGACAAAGAGGATATATGTGTTAGAGGTGGAGGGAACGAGGAGAAGCGGGAGACCATACTGGAGGTAGAAGGATGGAGTGAAAAAGATTTTGAGCGATTGGGGTCTAAACATACAGGAGGATGAAAGGCATGGAAGGAATAGAGTGAATTGGAACGATGTGGTATACCATGGTGGACATGCTGTCAGTGGAATGAACCAGGACATGGGAAGCGTCTAGGGTAAATCATGGAAAGGTCTGTAGGGCCTAGATGTGGAAAGGGAGCTGTGGTTTTGGTGCATTGCACATGACAGGTAGAGACTGAGTTGAACGAATGTGGCCTGTTTTGTCTGATTTTCTGGTTTTACCTTGCTGAAGCAGGGGGTAGTAATGCTTTTTCCTGTGGGGTGGGGTAGCAACAGGAATGGATGAAGGCAAGCAAGTATTAAAATGTACACGTGTATATATGTATATGTCTGTCTGTGTTTATGTGTATGTATGATATATTGATATGTATATGTATGTGTATGTTGATATATGGGCATTTGGGAGAATGATTTGGTAAACAGAGAAAAGGTAGTGAAAGCTTTGTGGAAGATGAAAGCAGGCAAGGCGGCGGGTTTGGATGGTATTGCTGTGGAATTTATTAAAAAACGGGGTGACTGTGTTGTTGACTGGTTGGTGAGGATATTCATTGTATGTATGGTTCATGATGAAGTGCCTGAGGACTGGCAGAATGCATGCATAGTGCCATTGTACAAAGGGAAAGGGGATAAAGGTGAGTGTTCAAATTACAGAGGTATACATTTGTTGAGTATTCCTGGGATACTATATGGGAAGGTATTGATTGAGAGGGTGAAGGCATGTACAGAGCATCAGAAGGGGGGAAGAGCAGTGTGTTTTCAGAAGTGATAGAGGATGTGTGGATCAGGTGTTTGCTATGAAGAATGTATGTGAGAAATACTTACAAAAACAGATGGATTTGTATGTAGCATCTATGGATCTGGAGAAGGCAGAGAAGGCATATGATAGAATTGATAGGGATTCTCTGTGGAGGGTATTAAGAGTATATGGTGTGGGAGGTAAGTTGCTTGAAGCAGTGAAAAGTTTTTATCGAGGATGTAAGACAGGTGTATGAGTAGGGAGAGAGGAAAGTGATTGGTTCCCAGTGAAAGTCGGTTTGTGGCAGGGGTTGGTGATGTCTCCATGGTTGTTTAATTTGTTTATGGATTGTGTCATTAGGGAGGTGAATGCAAGAGTTTTGGAGAGAGGGGCAAGTATGCAGTCTGTTGTGGATGAGAGGGCATGGGAAGTGAGTCACTTGTGTTTGCTGATGATACAGCACTGGTGGCTGATTGGGGTGAGAAAATGCAGAAGTTGGTGACTGAGTTTGGTAAAGTGTGTGAAAGAAGAAAGCTGAGAGTAAATGTAAATAAGAGCAAGGTTATTAGGTACAGTAGGGTTGAGGCACAAGTAAAGTGGGAGGTAAGTTTGAATGAAGAAAAACTGGAGGAAGTGAAGTGTTTTATATATCTGGGAGTGGATTTAGCAGTGGATGGAAGCGGAAGAGAGTCATAGGGTGGGAAGGGGGCGAAGGTTCTGGGAGCGTTGAAGAATGTGTGGAAGGAGGGAATGTTATCTCGAAGAGCATAAATGAGTATGTTTGAAGGAATAGTGGTTCCAACAATATTGTATGGTTGTGAGGCATGGGCTATAGATCAGGTTGTGCGGAGGAGGCTGGATGTGTTGGAAATGAGATGTTTGAGGACAGTATGTGGTGTGAGGTGGTTTGATCGAGTAAGTAATGAAAGGGTAAGAGAGATGTGTGGTAATAAAAAGAGTGTGGTTGAGAGACCAGAAGATAGTATATTGAAATGGTTTGATCACATGGAGAGAATGATTGAGGAAAGATAGACAAAAAGGATATATATGTCAGAGGTGGAGGGAACAAGGAGAAGTGGGAGACCAAATTGGAGGTGAAAGGATGGAGTGAAAAAGATTTTGAGCAATCGGGGCCTGGACATGCAGGAGGGTGAAAGGCTGTCAGTGGATTAAGCTAGGTAATGTGAAGTGTCTTGGGTAAACCATGGAAAGTTTTTTGGGGCCTGGATGTGGAAAGGGAGCTGTGGTTTTGTTGCATTACACATGACAGGTAAAGACTGAGTGTGAACAAATGTGGCCTTTGTTGTCTTCTAGTGCTACCTCATGTGCATGCAGGAGGAAGGGGGGTGCCATATCATGTGTGGCAGGGTGGCGGCAGGAATGGATGAAGGCAGCATGTATGAATATGTACATGTGTATATATGTTTATGTCTGTGTATGTATATGTTGATTTGTATAGGTATGTATATGTGCGTGTGTGGGCATTTATGTATATATATGTGTATATGAGTTGATGGGCCATTTAATAAGTGTTACTGCAATACCATTGAAACCCGCCGCCTTGCTGGTGGCTGATTTGGGTGAGAAACTGCAGAAGCTGGTGACTTAGTTTGGTAAAGTGTGTGAAAGAAGAAAGCTGAGAGCAAATGTGAAGAACAAGGTTATTAGGTTCAGTTGGGATGAGGGACAAGTTAATTGGGAGGTAAATTTGAATGGAGAAAAACTGGAGGAAGTGAAGTGTTTAAGATATCTGGGAGTGGATTTAGCAGCGGATGGAACCATGGAAGCGGAAGTGAGTCACAGAGTCGGGGAGGGGGTGAAAGTTCTGGGAATGTTGAAGAATGTGTGGAAGGCGAGAACATTATCTTGGAGAGCAAAAAATGGGTGTGTTTGAAGGAATAGTGGTTCCAACAATGTTACATGGTTGCAAGGCATGGGCTATAGATAGGGTTGTGCGGAGGAGAGTGGATGTGTTGGAAATAAAATGTTTGAGGACAATATGTGGTGTGATTGAGTAAGTAATGAAAAGATAAGGGAGATGTGTGGTAATAAAAAGAATGTGGTTGATAGAGTAGAAGAAAGTGTGTTGAAATGGTTTGGTCACAAGGAGAGAATGAGTGAGGAAAGATTGACAAAGAGAGTATATGTGTCAGAGGTAGAGGGAACAAGGAGAAGCAGGAGGCCAAATTGGAGGTGGAAGGATGGAGTTAAAAATTTTTTGAACGATCGGGGCCTGAACATACTGGAGGGTGAAAGGTGTGCAAGGAATATAGTGAATTGGAATGTTGTGGTATACCGGGGTGGATGAGCTGTCAGTGGATTGAACCAGAGCATATGAAGCATCTGGGGTAAACCATGAAGTTTTGTGGGGCCTGGGTGTGGAAAGGGAGCTGTGGTTTTGGTGCATTACACGACAGCTAGAGACTGAGTGTGAACAAATGTGGCCTTTGTTGTCTTTTCCTAGTGCTACCTCACTTGCGCGCATAGGGGGATGCTATTTCATGTGTGGCAGGATGGCAACAGAGTGGGTGAAGGCAGCATGTATGAACATGTACACGTGTATATATGTATATGTCTGTGTATGTATATGTATGGATTCTGTTAGAATCAGTGAAAAGTTTTTATCGAGGATGTAAGGCATGTGTACGTGTAGGAAGAGAGGAAAGTGATTGGTTCTCAGTGAATGTAGGTTTGCGGCAGGGGTGTGTGATGTCTCCATGGTTGTTTAATTTCTTTATGGATGGGGTTGTTAGGGAGGTGAATGCAAGAGTTTTGGAAAGAGGGGCAAGTATGAAGTCTGTTGGGGATGAGAGAGCTTGGGAAGTGAGTCAGTTGTTGTTCGCTGAGGATACAGCGCTGGTGGCTGATTCATGTGAGAAACTGCAGAAGCTGGTGACTGAGTTTGGTAAAGTGTGTGAAAGAAGAAAGTTAAGAGTAAATGTGAATAAGAGCAAGGTTATTAGGTACAGTAGGGTTGAGGGTCAAGTCAATTGGGAGGTGAGTTTGAATGGAGAAAAACTGGAGGAAGTAAAGTGTTTTAGATATCTGGGAGTGGATCTGGCAGCGGATGGAACCATGGAAGCGGAAGTGGATCATAGGATGGGGGAGGGGGCGAAAATTCTGGGAGCCTTGAAGAATGTGTGGAAGTCGAGAACATTATCTCGGAAAGCAAAAATGAGTATGTTTGAAGGAATAGTGGTTCCAACAATGTTGTATGGTTGCGAGGCGTGGGCTATGGATAGAGTGGTGCGCAGGAGGATGGATGTGCTGGAAATGAGATGTTTGAGGACAATGTGTGGTGTGAGGTGGTTTGATCGAGTAAGTAACGTAAGGGTAAGAGAGATGTGTGGAAATAAAAAGAGCGTGGTTGAGAGAGCAGAAGAGGGTGTTTTGAAATGGTTTGGGCACATGGAGAGAATGAGTGAGGAAAGATTGACCAAGAGGATATATGTGTCGGAGGTGGAGGGAACGAGGAGAAGAGGGAGACCAAATTGGAGGTGGAAAGATGGAGTGAAAAAGATTTTGTGTGATTGGGGCCTGAACATGCAGGAGGGTGAAAGGAGGGCAAGGAATAGAGTGAATTGGAGCGATGTGGTATACCGGGGTTGATGTGCTATCAGTGGATTGAATCAGCGCATGTGAAGCGTCTGGTGTAAACCATGGAAAGCTGTGTAGGTATGTATATTTGCGTGTGTGGACGTATGTATATACATGTGTATGGGGGTGGGTTGGGCCATTTCTTCTTTCGTCTGTTTCCTTGCGCTACCTCGCAAACGCGGGAGACAGCGACAAAGAAAAAAAAAAAAAGTTGAAATGTATAGGTATGTATATGTGCGTGTGTAGGTGTTTATGTATGTACACGTGTGTGTAGGTGGGTTGGGCCATTCTTTTGTCTGTTTCCTTGCTGACACATATATCCTGTTTGTCAATCTTTCTTCACTCATTCTCTCCATATGTCCAAACCATCTCAACACACCCTCTTCTGCTCTCTCAACCACACTTTTTATTTCTACACATCTCTCTTTTCGTTTCATTACTTACTCGATCAAACCACTTCACACCACAAATTGTCCTCAGACATTTCATTTCCAACACATCCACCCTCCTCCGTACAACCTTATCTATAGCCCATGCCTCGCAGCCATGCATATAACATTGTTGGAACTACTTTTCCTTCACCCATTTTTGCTCTCTGAGATAACTTTCTTTCCTTCCACACATTCTTCATCACTCCCAGAATGTTCACCCTCTCCCCCACTCTGTGACTTGCTTCCGCTTCCATGGTTCCATTCACTGCTAAAAAAAAGTCCACTCCCAGATATCTAAAACATTTCACTCCCTCCTCTTAGTCGCCTTCTACAACACGCAAGGAATACCTAACTGACAAATCTTGGACAAAACATACACCAATCAAGGCCATCTCAAATGAAAGAATAAAGGAAAACAAAGTAGAAATCAATCAGGGCTCAATGAGTGTTTTTACACCTGACTTAAAGAATGAATAGTTATATATAGAGGGGAAACACTAAAGATGGAAATGAATTTCCCTGCCTGACTGTTGAAGGGAAGAAGGAAGTATTATAGTAGCCAATCCTCAAGTGGCTAGTGTCCACACAGAAACTTTTTTTTTTTTTCTTTTTTTGCTGTCTCCCGCGTTTGCGAGGTAGCGCAAGGAAACAGACGAAAAAAATGGCCCAACCCACCCCCATGCACAATGTATACACACACACATCCACACACGCAAATATACATACCTATACATCTCAATGTACACATATATATACATACACAGACACAAACATATATACCCATGCACACAATTCACACTGTCTGCCCCCATTCACTCCCATCGCCACCTCGCCACACATGGAATACCTTCCCCCTCCCCCCTCATGTGTGCTAGGTAGCACTAGGAAAAGACAACAAAGGCCCCATTCGTTCACACTCAGTCTCTAGCTGCCACGCAATAATGCCCGAAACCACAGCTCCCTTTCCACATCCAGGCCCCACAGAACTTTCCATGGTTTACCCCAGACGCTTCACATGCCCTGATTCAATCCACTGACAGCACGTCAACCTCGGTATACCACATCGCTCCAATTCAATCTATTCCTTGCCCTCCTTTCACCCTCCTGCATGTTCAGGCCCCGATCACACAAAATCTTCTTCACTCCATCTTTCCACCTCCAATTTGGTCTCCCTCTTCTCCTCGTTCCCTCCACCTCCGACACATATATCCTCTTGGTCAATCTTTCCTCACTCATTCTCTCCATGTGCCCAAACCATTTCAAAACACCCTCTTCTGCTCTCTCAACCACGCTCTTTTTATTTCCACACATCTCTCTTACCCTTACGTTACTTATTCGATCAAACCACCTCACACCACACATTGTCCTCAAACATCTCATTTCCAGCACATCCATCCTCCTGCGCACCACTCTATCCATAGCCCACGCCTCGCAACCATACAAACATTGTTGGAACCACTATTCCTTCAAACATACCCATTTTTGCTTTCCGAGATAATGTTCTCGACTTCCACACATTCTTCAAGGCTCCCAGAATTTTCGCCCCCTCCCCCACCCTATGATCCACTTCCGCTTCCATGGTTCCATCCGCTGCCAGATCCACTCCCAGATATCTAAAACACTTCACTTCCTCCAGTTTTTCTCCATTCAAACTCACCTCCCAATTGACTTGACCCTCAACCCTACTGTACCTAATAACCTTGCTCTTATTCACATTTACTCTTAACTTTCTTCTTTCACACACTTTACCAAACTCAGTCACCAGCTTCTGCAGTTTCTCACATGAATCAGCCACCAGCGCTGTATCATCAGCGAACAACAGCTGACTCACTTCCCAAGCTCTCTCATCCCCAACAGACTTCATACTTGCCCCTCTTTCCAAAACTCTTGCATTCACCTCCCTAACAACCCCATCCATAAAGAAATTAAACAACCATGGAGACATCACACACCCCTGCCGCAAACCTACATTCACTGAGAACCAATCACTTTCCTCTCTTCCTACACGTACACATGCCTTACATCCTCGATAAAAACTTTTCACTGCTTCTAACAACTTGCCTCCCACACCATATATTCTTAATACCTTCCACAGAGCTTCTCTATCAACTCTATCATATGCCTTCTCCAGATCCATAAATGCTACATACAAATCCATTTGCTTTTCTAAGTATTTCTCACATACATTCTTCAAAGCAAACACCTGATCCACACATCCTCTACCACTTCTGAAACCACACTGCTCTTCCCCAATCTGATGCTCTGTACATGCCTTCACCCTCTCAATCAATACCCTCCCATATAATTTACCAGGAATACTCAACAAACTTATACTTCTGTAATTTGAGCACTCACTCTTTTCCCCTTTGCCTTTGTACAATGGCACTATGCACGCATTCCGCCAATCCTCAGGCACCTCACCATGAGTCATACATACATTAAATAACCTTACCAACCAGTCAACAATACAGTCACCCCCTTTTTTAATAAATTCCACTGCAATACCATCCAAACCTGCTGCCTTGCCGGCTTTCATCTTCCGCAAAGCTTTCACTACCTCTTTTCTGTTTACCAAATCATTTTCCCTAACCCTCTCACTTTGCACACCACCTCGACCAAAACACCCTATATCTGCCACTCTATCATCAAACACATTCAACAAACCTTCAAAATACTCACTCCATCTCCTTCTCACATCACCACTACTTGTTATCACCTCCCCATTTGCGCCCTTCACTGAAGTTCCCATTTGCTCCCTTGTCTTACGCACTTTATTTACCTCCTTCCAGAACATCTTTTTATTCTCCCTAAAATTTAATGATACTCTCTCACCCCAACTCTCATTTGCCCTTTTTTTCACCTCTTGCACCTTTCTCTTGACCTCCTGTCTCTTTCTTTTATACATCTCCCACTCAATTGCATTTTTTCCCGGCAAAAATCGTCCAAATGCCTCTCTCTTCTCTTTCACTAATACTCTTACTTCTTCATCCCACCACTCACTACCCTTTCTAATCAACCCATCTCCCACTCTTCTCATGCCACAAGCATCTTTTGCGCAATCCATCACTGATTCCCTAAATACATCCCATTCCTCCCCCACTCCCCTTACTTCCATTGTTCTCACCTTTTTCCATTCTGTACTCAGTCTCTCCTGGTACTTCCTCACACAAGTCTCCTTCTGAAGCTCACTTACTCTCACCACCCTCTTCACCCCAACATTCACTCTTCTGAAAACCCATACAAATCTTCACCTTAGCCTCCACAAGATAATGATCAGACATCCCTCCAGTTGCACCTCTCAGCACATTAACATCCAAAAGTCTCTCTTTCGCGCGCCTGTCAATTAACACGTAATCCAATAACGCTCTCTGGCCATCTCTCCTACTTACATAAGTATACTTATGTATATCTCGCTTTTTAAACCAGGTATTCCCAATCATCAGTCCTTTTTCAGCACATAAATCTACAAGCTCTTCACCATTTCCATTTACAACACTGAACACCCCATGTATACCAATTATTCCCTCAACTGCCACATTACTCACCTTTGCACTCAAATCACCCATCACTATAACCCGGTCTCATGCATCAAAGCCACTAACACACTCATTCAGCTGCTCCCAAAACACTTGCCTCTCATGATCTTTCTTCTCATGCCCAGGTGCATATGCACCAATAATCACCCATCTCTCTCCCTCAACTTTCAGTTTTACCCATATTAATCGAGAATTTACTTTCTTACATTCTATCACATACTCCCACAACTCCTGTTTCAGGAGTACTGCTACTCCTTCCCTTGCTCTTGTCCTCTCACTAACCCCTGACTGTACTCCCAAGACATTCCCAAACCACTCTTCCCCTTTACCCTTGAGCTTCGTTTCACTCAGAGCCAAAACATCCAGGTTCCTTTCCTCAAACATACTACCTATCTCTCCTTTTTTCACATCTTGGTTACATCCACAGAGAAATACTTAGAAAAGCCAATGGATTTGTATGTAGCATTTATGGATCTGGAGAAGGCATATGATAGAGTTGATAGAGATGCTCTGTGGAAGGTATTAAGAATATATGGTGTGGGAGGAAAGTTGTTAGAAGCAGTGAAAAGTTTTTATCGAGGATGTAAGGCATGTGTACGTGTAGGAAGAGAGGAAAGTGATTGGTTCTCAGTGAATGTAGGTTTGCGGCAGGGGTGTGTGATGTCTCCATGGTTGTTTAATTTGTTTATGGATGGGGTTGTTAGGGAGGTAAATGCAAGAGTTTTGGAAAGAGGGGCAAGTATGAAGTCTGTTGGGGATGAGAGAGCTTGGGAAGTGAGTCAGTTGTTGTTCGCTGATGATACAGCGCTGGTGGCTGATTCATGTGAGAAACTGCAGAAGCTGGTGACTGAGTTTGGTAAAGTGTGTGGAAGAAGAAAGTTAAGAGTAAATGTGAATAAGAGCAAGGTTATTAGGTACAGTAGGGTTGAAGGTCAAGTCAATTGGGAGGTGAGTTTGAATGGAGAAAAACTGGAGGAAGTGAAGTGTTTTAGATATCTGGGAGTGGATCTGGCAGCGGATGGAACCATGGAAGTGGAAGTGGATCATAGGGTGGGGGAGGGGGCAAAAATTCTGGGGGCCTTGAAGAATGTGTGGAAATCGAGAACATTATCTCGGAAAGCAAAAATGGGTATGTTTGAAGGAATAGTGGTTCCAACAATGTTGTATGGTTGCGAGGCGTGGGCTATGGATAGAGTTGTGCGCAGGAGGATGGATGTGCTGGAAATGAGATGTTTGAGGACAATGTGTGGTGTGAGGTGGTTTGATCGAGTAAGTAACGTAAGGGTAAGAGAGATGTGTGGAAATAAAAAGAGCGTGGTTGAGAGAGCAGAAGAGGGTGTTTTGAAATGGTTTGGGCACATGGAGAGGATGAGTGAGGAAAGATTGACCAAGAGGATATATGTGTCGGAGGTGGAGGGAGCAAGGAGAAGAGGGAGACCAAATTGGAGGTGGAAAGATGGAGTGAAAAAGATTTTGTGTGATCGGGGCCTGAACATGCAGGAGGGTGAAAGGAGGGCAAGGAATAGAGTGAATTGGAGCGATGTGGTATACCGGGGTTGACGTGCTGTCAGTGGATTGAATCAAGGCATGTGAAGCATCTGGGGTAAACCATGGAAAGCTGTGTAGGTATGTATATTTGAGTGTGTGGACGTATGTATATACATGTGTATGGGGGGGGTTGGGCCATTTCTTTCGTCTGTTTCCTTGCGCTACCTCACAAACGCGGGAGACAGCGACAAATTAAAAAAAAAAAAAAATATATATATATATATATATATATATATATATATATATTCTTTTCTTTCTTTCAAACTATTCGCCATTTCCTGCATTAGCGAGGTAGCGTTAAGAACAGAGGACTGGGCCTTTGAGGGAATACCCTCACCTGGCCCAATTCTCTGTTCCTTCTTTTGAAAAAAAAAAAAAACGAGAGGGGAGGATTTCCAGCCCCCCGCTCCCTCCCCTTTTAGTCGCCTTCTACGACACGCAGGGAATACGTGGGAAGTATTCTTAATCCCCTATCCCCAGGGATAATATATATATATATATATATATATATATATATATATATATATATATATATATATATATATATATATATGCACCTGGGCATGAGAAGAAAGATCAAGAGAGGCAAGTGTTTTGGGAGCAGCTGAATGAGTGTGTTAGTGGTTTTGATGCACGAGACCGGGTCATAGTGATGGGTGATTTGAATGCAAAGGTGAGTAATGTGGCAGTTGAGGGAATAATTGGTATACATGGGGTGTTCAGTGTTGTAAATGGAAATGGTGAAGAGCTTGTAGATTTATGTGCTGAAAAAGGACTGATGATTGGGAATACCTGGTTTAAAAAGCGAGATATACATAAGTATACTTATGTAAGTAGGAGAGATGGCCAGAGAGCGTTATTGGATTACGTGTTAATTGACAGGCGTGCGAAAGAGAGACTTTTGGATGTTAATGTGCTGAGAGGTGCAACTGGAGGGATGTCTGATCATTATCTTGTGGAGGCTAAGGTGAAGATTTGTATGGGTTTTCAGAAAAGAAGAGTGAATGTTGGGGTGAAGAGGGTGGTGAGAGTAAGTGAGCTTGAGAAGGAGACCTGTGTGAGGAAGTACCAGGAGAGACTGAGTACAGAATGGAAAAAGGTGAGAACAGTGGAAGTAAGGGGAGTGGGGGAGGAATGGGATGTATTTAGGGAATCAGTGATGGATTGCGCAAAAGATGCTTGTGGCATGAGAAGAGTGGGAGGTGGGTTGATTAGAAAGGGTAGTGAGTGGTGGGATGAAGAAGTAAGAGTATTAGTGAAAGAGAAGAGAGAGGCATTTGGACGATTTTTGCAGGGAAAAAATGCAATTGAGTGGGAGGTGTATAAAAGAAAGAGACAGGAGGTCAAGAGAAAGGTGCAAGAGGTGAAAAAAAGGGCAAATGAGAGTTGGGGTGAGAGAGTATCATTAAATTTTAGGGAGAATAAAAAGATGTTCTGGAAGGAGGTAAATAAAGTGCGTAAGACAAGGGAGCAAATGGGAACTTCGGTGAAGGGCGCAAGTGGGGAGGTGATAACAAGTAGTGGTGATGTGAGAAGGAGATGGAGTGAGTATTTTGAAGGTTTGTTGAATGTGTCTGATGACAGAGTGGCAGATATAGGGTGTTTTGGTCGAGGTGGTGTGCAAAGTGAGAGGGTTAGGGAAAATGATTTGGTAAACAGAGAAGAGGTAGTAAAAGCTTTGCGGAAGATGAAAGCCGGCAAGGCAGCAGGTTTGGATGGTATTGCAGTGGAATTTATTAAGAAAGGGGGTGACTGTATTGTTGACTGGTTGGTAAGGTTATTTAATGTATGTATGACTCATGGTGAGGTGCCTGAGGATTGGCGGAATGCGTGCATAGTGCCATTGTACAAAGGCAAAGGGGATAAGAGTGAGTGCTCAAATTACAGAGGTATAAGTTTGTTGAGTATTCCTGGTAAATTATATGGGAGGGTATTGATTGAGAGGGTGAAGGCATGTACAGAGCATCAGATTGGGGAAGAGCAGTGCGGTTTCAGAAGTGGTAGAGGATGTGTGGATCAGGTGTTTGCTTTGAAGAATGTATGTGAGAAATACTTAGAAAAGCAAATGGATTTGTATGTAGCATTTATGGATCTGGAGAAGGCATATGATAGAGTTGATAGAGATGCTCTGTGGAAAGTATTAAGAATATATGGTGTGGGAGGCAAGTTGTTAGAAGCAGTGAAAAGTTTTTATCGAGGATGTAAGGCATGTGTACGTGTAGGAAGAGAGGAAAGTGATTGGTTCTCAGTGAATGTAGGTTTGCGGCAGGGGTGTGTGATGTCTCCATGGTTGTTTAATTTGTTTATGGATGGGGTTGTAAAGGAGGTAAATGCAAGAGTCCTGGAAAGAGGGGCAAGTATGAAGTCTGTTGGGGATGAGAGAGCTTGGGAAGTGAGTCAATTGTTGTTCGCTGATGATACAGCGCTGGTGGCTGATTCATGTGAGAAACTGCAGAAGCTGGTGACTGAGTTTGGTAAAGTGTGTGGAAGAAGAAAGTTGAGAGTAAATGTGAATAAGAGCAAGGTTATTAGGTACAGTAGGGGTGAGGGTCAAGTCAATTGGGAGGTGAGTTTGAATGGAGAAAAACTGGAGGAAGTGAAGTGCTTTAGATATCTGGGAGTGGATCTGTCAGCGGATGGAACCATGGAAGCGGAAGTGGATCATAGGGTGGGGGAGGGGGCGAAAATTTTGGGAGCCTTGAAAAATGTGTGGAAGTCGAGAACATTATCTTGGAAAGCAAAAATGGGTATGTTTGAGGGAATAGTGGTTCCAACAATGCTGTATGGTTGCGAGGCGTGGGCTATGGATAGAGATGTGCGCAGGAGGATGGATGTGCTGGAAATGAGATGTTTGAGGACAATGTGTGGTGTGAGGTGGTTTGATCGAGTAAGTAACGTAAGGGTAAGAGAGATGTGTGGAAATAAAAAGAGCGTGGTTGAGAGAGCAGAAGAGGGTGTTTTGAAATGGTTTGGGCACATGGAGAGAATGAGTGAGGAGAGATTTACCAAGAGGATATATGTGTCGGAGGTGGAGGGAACGAGGAGAAGAGGGAGACCAAATTGGAGGTGGAAAGATGGAGTGAAAAAGATTTTGTGTGATCGGGGCCTGAACATGCAGGAGGGTGAAAGGAGGGCAAGAAATAGAGTGAATTGGAGTCATGTGGTATACAGGGGTTGACGTGCTGTCAGTGGATTGAATCAAGGCATGTGAAGCGTCTGGGGTAAACCATGGAAAGCTGTGTAGGTATGTATATTTGCGTGTGTGGACGTATGTACATGTGTATGGGGGGGGGGGGGGGCCATTTCTTTCGTCTGTTTCCTTGCGCTACCTCGCAAACGCGGGAGACAGCGACAAAGTATGAAAAAAAAAAAAAAAAAAAAAAAAAAAGAATATATATTTATATTATCCCTGTGGATAGGGGATTAAGAATACTTCCCACGTATTCCCTGCGTGTCGTAGAAGGCGACTAAAAGGGGAGGGAGCGGGGGGCTGGAAATCCTCCCCTCTCGTTTTTTGTTTTTTTTTTTTTCTTTTTTTCAATTTTCCAAAAGAAGGAACAGAGAATTGGGCCAGGTGAGGGTATTCCCTCAAAGGCCCAGTCCTCTGTTCTTAACGCTACCTCGCTGATGCGGGAAATGGCGAATGGTTTGAAAGAAAGAATATATATATATATATATATATATATATATATATATATATATATATATATATATATATTTTTTTTTTTTTTTTTTGCTGTCTCCCTCATTTGCGAGGTAGCGCAAGGAAACAGACGAAAGAAAGGGCCCAACCCACCCCCATACACATGTATATACATACGTCCACACACGCAAATATACATACCTACACAGCTTTCCATGGTTTACCCCAGACGCTTCACATGCCCTGATTCAATCCACTGACAGCAGTTTTGGAAAGAGGGGCAAGTATGAAGTCTGTTGGGGATGAGAGAGCTTGGGAAGTGAGTCAGTTGTTGTTCGCTGATGATACAGCTCTGGTGGCTGATTCATGTGAGAAACTGCAGAAGCTGGTGACTGAGTTTGGTAAAGTGTGTGAAAGAAGAAAGTTAAGAGTAAATGTGAATAAGAGCAAGGTTATTAGGTATAGTAGGGTTGAGGGTCAAGTCAATTGGGAGGTAAGTTTGAATGGAGAAAAACTGGTGGAAGTAAAGTGTTTTAGATATCTGGGAGTGGATCTGGCAGCGGATGGAACCATGGAAGCGGAAGTGGATCATAGGGTGGGGGAGGGGGCGAAAATTCTGGTAGCCTTGAAGAATGTGTGGAAGTCGAGAACATTATCTCGGAAAGCAAAAATGGGTATGTTTGAAGGAATAGTGGTTCCACCAATGTTGTATGGTTGCGAGGCGTGGGCTATGGATAGAGTTGTGCGCAGGAGGATGGATGTGCTGGAAATGAGATGTTTGAGGACAATGTGTGGTGTGAGGTGGTTTGATCGAGTAAGTAACGTACGGGTAAGAGAGATGTGTGGAAATGAAAAGAGCGTGGTTGAGAGAGCAGAAGAGGGTGTTTTGAAATGGTTTGGGCACATGGAGAGAATGAGTGAGGAAAGATTGACCAAGAGGATATATTTGTCGTAGGTGGAGGGAACAAGGAGAAGTGGGAGACCAAATTGGAGGTGGAAAGATGGAGTGAAAAAGATTTTGTGTGATCGGGGCCTGAACATGCAGGAGGGTGAAAGGCGGGCAAGGAATAGAGTGAATTGGATCGATGTGGTATACCGGGGTTGACACAGAAACTATGTGAAGCTAAAAGTTTGGCTTGAGTCCAAACAAATTGTAACCCTGGCACTGGTGCAGGTGGCAAAGACTGGCCCCAAAGCCTGAGACCTTTTATTCTTTGTGGTGTAGTGTTCATGCTTGGGAACCAGGTTGAAAGTTATAAACCTAGATGCAGTCCTAGTAATTTTTCATGGGACTGTTTTCATGTGGAAACTCAACCTAGCATTGTGTTTGTGCTCAGAATGCTAATTGCTGCTGGTGCTCTGTACATCTTTTAAGTGATTTTCTTGCATCCCTATGTTGTGGTGGAGGTGCCAAAGACAGACCCTATGGACTAAGAGTTTCATACCCCTTTTATTGTATCACTGATTCAATAGGGGAACCAAGCTGGAAGTTGTCTGTTTAGGGCAAATCTTTGCATTTCTTCATAGGATGGTTTCTTATAGAACCTTAACAGATCTTTGGTTGTACTTGGGATTACTTGAGGAAGTCAGGTGAGAGAACAACTGAAGGTTTATTACTAGGTTATGTACTGAAGGACATTACTGTAATAGAATTCATAAATTTTTAATTTGTGTAGTTGGAGACAGGATAGTAAAGTAGAAAGTTCCCTCTTATGGATCCATTTTTGCCAATTTAAGTCCATAAATTTTATAATACTACTTGGGCTTAAAGATGGTACCTTACTTCATGCTCTAGGTTGAAAGTCAAAACAACCAAAAGATAGTTTTTGCTTCAGTTTTTTTTTTTTTTTTTTTCTGACCATGTGCTCAGATTTTACTGTAGGTTTAAGTTTTGAAAAAACAGGGCTGAGCATGTCAAACTTTGCCAAATTAAAGATTAGAATAGGAGAGGAAGAGTTCTTTTCCTGATGTGGACCAGCAACATATGATGTAAAAACTTTAGTGTACAGTATGGTCTTAACATGAAGATGTTGTCTTTCGCAAAAGAAGACTTAGATCCCTTGAAACTAGAACAAAAGTATTATTTTTATTTATTTGTATTTATTTTGCTTTGTCGTTGTCTCCCACGTTAGCGAGGTAGCGCAAGGAAACAGACGAAAGAATAGCCTAACCCACCCACATACATATGTATATACATCATGTCCAATATGTATGTACATACATGTCCACACGCAAATATACATACCTGTACATCTCATCGTATACATATATGTACACACACAGACATATACATATATACACATGTACATAATTCATACTGTCTGCCTTTATTCATTCCCATTGCCACCCCGCCACACATGAAAATAACAACCCCCTCCCCCCTCATGTGTGAGAGATAGCGCGAGGAAAAGACAACAAAGGCCACATTCGTTCACACTCAGTCTCTAGCTGTCATGTAATAATGCACCGAAACCACAGCTCCCTTTCCACATCCAGGCCCCACAGAACTTTCCATGGTTTACCCAAGACGCTTCACATACCCTGGGTCAATCCATTGACAGCACGTCGACCCTGGTATACCACATCATTCCAATTCACTCTATTCCTTGCACGCCTTTCACCCTCCTGCATGTTCAGGCCCCGATCACTCAAAATCTTTTTCACTCCATCTTTCCACCTCCAATTTGGTCTCCCACTTCTCCTCTTTCCCTCCATCTTTGACGCATATATCCCCTTGGTCAATCTTTCCTCACTCATTCTCTCCATGTGACCAAACCATTTCAAAACACCCTCTTCTGCTCTCTCAGCCACACTCTTTTTATTACTGCACATCTCTCTTACCCTTGCATTACTTACTCGATCAAACCACCTCACACCACATATTGTCCTGAAACATCTCATTTCCAGCACATCCACCCTCCTTCGCACAACTCTATCCATAGCCCACGCCTCGCAACCATACAACATTGTTGGAACCACTATTCCTTCAAACATACCCATTTTTGCTTTCCAAGATAATGGTCTCGACTTCCAAACATTCTTCAAGGCTCCCAGAATTTTCGCCCCCTCCCCCACCCTATGATCCACTTCCACTTCCATGGTTCCATCCGCTGCCAGATCCACTCCCAGATATCTAAAACACTTCACTTCCTCCAGTTTTTCTCCATTCAAACTTACCTCCCAGTTGACTTAACCCTCAACCCTACTGTACCTAATAACCTTGCTCTTATTCACATTTACTCTCAACTTTCTTTCTTTTACACACTTTACCAAACTCAGTCACCAGCTTCTGCAGTTTCTCACATGAATCAGCCACCAGCGCTGTATCATCAGCGAACAACAACTGACTCACTTCCCAAGCTCTCTCATCCACAACAGACTGCATACTTGCCCCTCTTTCCAAAACTCTTGAATTATGTACATGTGTATATATGTATACGTCTGTGTGTGTATATATATGTATACGTTGAGATGTATAGGTATGTATATGTGCGTGTGGACGTGTATGTATATACATGTGTATGTGGGTAGGTTGGGCCATTCTTTCATGTGTTTCCTTGTGCTACCTCGCTAACGCGGGAGACAGAGTCAAAGTATAATGAACAGATAAATAGAATAAATTTTGTGTCCACTGTGAAAAGCAAGAATTACGTATATAAGCATGGAAGTGCATGTTTCATTTAAAGATACTGACATGGGTTGAATATGTTTATGAGTGATGGAGACTCCATATATCCAATCATCCTCATAAAAACTATGAGTGGATATTATGATAGATAGATAGATAGATAGATAGATAGATAGAATTCAGACACCAGTCATGTAGGGATAGGCTACTTATTCTTTTAAGAATTTTACATTGAAATTATGTTGGTCATCTTAAGCTGGACAAAGCAGTTATAACACCTAACTCAGCTGCTGCTGCTCTTTGAATATTTTGATGAGTGTCTTGGAGTAAAAGTTGATTTTATTCAGTCTTTTTCGTTAATGAACAACAGTATAGGTCATGACGGCATATTTTGCTCTCCTATTAGGTTTCTGGAAGATAATGGAGTATCCTTGGAGGCATTCTCAAGCCCAGGTGTACAGCGATCCAACACAGTTATTCTAGTGAAGAATCTTCCTGCTAAAACTGCTGCTCAAGAATTGTCAGAAATCTTCAGCCAGTATGGAGAAATAGGTCGAGTAGTTCTGCCTCCTTCTGGTATGTCAGGTAAGATGTTACATGTACTGGCTAAAAAAATCTTCAAGACATGAATATTTCAATTTGTTAACAGTGTCCTTGCCTCTTGCTGCAAGAATTTGTCCAATCAAGAGGTCAAAATCGAAGAACAACCAGCCAAGGTCATACAAAATCTTTCAAGGATAATTTGTTTCATTATTATACTTAATTGCTGTTTCCCACATTACTGAGGTAGCACAAGGAAACAACCAAAGAATGGCCCAACCACTCATATACGCATATAATAACGTGAAGAATTGTTATGAGACATTCCTGATACAAATGATTTTATTATTTGTGGCTTTGTGGATTTGCCTCTTCATTCTCTTTGGTAGCTGTTGTGCTTAGAATTGTATGCTGAAGAATTTTATGATGGTACTGCAGAGTTAGCCTCTGATCAGCAGTACAACTGAGTGTTTCAGATTTTCATCATGATACTGTATATAATCTAGCTTTAATTGCTGTAACATGTAATCTGAGTATGGTTTTACTTGAACTGTATGGCTCAAATTACAGAAGTGTAATTTTGTTAATTATCCCTGGTAAGGTGTTTGGGAAAGTAATAGTTGAGTGGGTGGTGACATTTATAGAACATATGACTGTGGAGGAGCACTGCTGCTTCAAAAGAGTTAGAGGATATAGTGAAAAGGTGTTTGCTCTGAGGAATTTGTGTAAGAAATACTTGGTAGATATAGACAGTAGGAACAGTAGATAGGAGCCTCTGGAAACACTGCTAGAGTTGCCCTCTGCCAGTGGCCTGTTAAGGGTGAGGCACTAAAAGGCTAAGCAGCAGCACTGGAGTCCTCCAGTAAAGCAGACTCTTTTCCCATGACAACCCGTTTAAGGGAGTTCTATAAGGGAACAGGTGTCAGAGATATAGATATCTATCTATAGATAGATAATGGAAATACACAAAAAAAGAAAGTGAATCATACATTTATGTGTTTGCAGAAAGCATATGGTTGGTTTGACAGAGGATTTTTGCAGAAGGTGCTATGAATATATGGGGTAAATGAAAAGTTAGCTAGTGCATTAAGATTTTACCAGGAGAATAAGGCATGTGTGTAAGTGGGAGGAAAGAAGGTGAATATTTCAAGGCCTGATCCTCTCTTTATGAGGTCATGCCCCTTACAAGACCTGTATGTCTTTAAAAGCTACCCGTGCTCATTCTAACCTGGCCTAACCTTGATGAAGAAATGTACTTCATGTTATATTTTCTATGTGGCAACCTGCATATTCCAGAATCACATGTTTTATGTGACTCATTTGTCTGTGTGTCATAGAAGGTGACTAAAGGGGTTGGAGCAGGGTGCTGGAATACCTCCCCTCCTTATATTTTTACTTTCTGTAAGTTAAAATAGAATGAGTCAAGTGAGGAGGTCTCATCCTCCTAGAAGTCTGAGGTTAGGGTGTGTGAATGTGTGTGGATGTAACCAAGTTGAGAAGATAGGAGAAATACTTAGTATGTTTGAGAAAGAAAACTTGGATGTTCTAGCTTTAAGTGAAACAAAGTTCAAGGGTAATGGGGAAGAAAGGTTTGGAAAAATCTTAGGAGTAAAGCCAGGGATTGATGAGAGGACAAGAGCTAGTGAAGGACTAGCACTACTGCTGAAGCAGGAATTGTGGGAGTGTCTGAAAGAGTGTAAGAAAGTGAATTCTAGACTGATGTTGGTTAAAATGAAGTGGATGGCAGGAGGTAGGTGATTATTAGTGCTTATACACCTTAACATGAAAAGAATGGTCATGAGAGGCAAGTGTTTTGGGAGCTGCTGAGAGAGTGTGTCAACAGTTTTGATGCAAGAGACCGGGTATTAATGATGGGTGATTTTAGGAGAAAATGAAACATTTAGAAATTGATCTAGTTTTGGAAGACCATAACTAGAGAATTGCCTACCTTTTGCTTAGTTAATTCTCTTGGGAAAATTTATAGAGATCATTTGAAACAATTAAGGAAACATCCATTCACTAGCCCAGGAAGCATAAAATCAATCTTAGCAAGGAACATCTCTCCCTGGATTGTGAGACTTTTTTTGTTGGCCCAACCTGGCCTGCATGGTACAGCCATGATTTTAGGAAGATAGCCTTCCCCTTGGCCTTTCTGAGGAACCTTTTATCAATGATAGATGTCTCTGGTATTCCTCTAACACATTTTGTTAAAAACACCTTTCTCTTTATGGTGAGGACCAACTTAATGTGGCACTGGAGTTACTGCCTCTAAGGCAGATGGACCCCGCTGTGCCACAAGATAACAAGATGCCTCACTTTCTTCCCTAAGTATTGGTACGCTCTCAAGGTTTGCAAGACAATCCAACACTGGAGAGAAATTAAGTTTTGAAGAATAGAAAGTTGTTTCTCTGTGGAGTTAAATCTTGTGAACAGTTTTTATGGTTTGGAATCTTGTGAACAGTTTTTATGGTTTGGAATCTTGTGAACAGTTTTTATGGTTTGGAATCTTGTGAACAGTTTTTATGGTTTGGAATCTTGTGAACAATTTTTATGGGTCATTTGCCATCCATCTTCCTCTTTGTTTGGAAATTTTTTCTCTAAAATGACGGTGACCACCTTTGGGTGATGTCTATGTTTCAAGAATTATGAGGCAGTTCAGTACCAGTGGCCAATGGGACAATGATATCACTTAAATAGAAATTGCTGATCGGTCAGTGGATGGATCCAGAATGGGGCAGCAGATTTCTAGCACTGAATTGATGGTTAACAAGGAATTGGAGTTATTTACCTCAGTGAAAGATAGGGATCCTGGAGATCCTAGAGATTCTCAAAGCTTGCAGGACAGCCCAAGAGAGAAGCTGCTTTTCATTCTTCAAAACTTGTTTATTTCCTTGTTGTGATGCTTATAGATTGAGATCATTTTACCTGATGCCCTCAGTTTGTTGTCAAATGTAGATCATTATATGTCTTCCTCATATTTCTGAAATGTAGAGTTTTAATTCTTTCAACATATCATGGTAGAGTAGTTCTTATGTTCCATTCGTTGATCTTGTTTGGAAAGTGTGTCTGAATTTTCTTTAACTTTTCAATTTCTATTTGTTTGACAGTGGTTTAGCAGTGTTCAATTCTGCATCTTATGTACATACTGAGCATTTTCATCATCAGCATTTTCATCGTCATCGTTATGAAAGTTCTCATTTTCATAGTACTATCTTATCATTTATGACGTCTTCTAGATCTTCATCTTTTCATTTTCTTGTTTTTTTATTGAGCCACTGTAGGGAGTTGCAAAAGTATTGTTAACTGCTCAATGATTTATTTGCTAAACTTTTTAATCACGTATCAGGTTTCATTCTTCCTTTTTATAATTTATATGAAGGCCTTTTTGCATTTTTTCTTTGTCTCCTCCTTTAACTGCATAACATCTTAATTTTCTTTTACCTTTCTGTTAGTGTGTAATATAATTATTTAAAAAAGAAGTGAAGCTGATAATGCCATTGCTTATGGTACACCCATGAGAATGTCTTTCTTTTCATTCATAGTTCCATTTGCTACTATTTCAATTAATTGTACTGTTAGATATTCTGTGATCCATAATTTTAGTTTACCTTTGATATTGTATTTGATTACTTTCTAAAATAAAACTCCATAGGTTACTTTGTCAGAAGGATTCACCAAAGTCTAGAAAAGTAGGCTTCATTCTCTTTTCTTGCAACAATTTCATTTTTTTTTTTTTTTTTTTTGTAAAAACTGAGATTTGAGTTTATGTACTTTTACCTGGCACAAATCCAATCTAGCTTTTTGTGTGCTTTTGTTAATTAGATGTTCCAGGATTATTTGTCTATACTACTTTTGTGCCATCTTAGATTTCAGTTTTTGTATTGATGTTATATTCTTTGTCGACCAAGGAGATGGAAGGATGGATTGAAGGAGTCTTTAGGGTACTGGGGTCTGAACATTCAAGGGTTATAAGTGTGCAAAGATACAATGAACTGGATGAGAGTTGTATATGTGAGCTATATGCTGTTAGTGGGCTGAACCATGGCATATGAAGCTATCATTGTAGGCCATTGAATAATCTTTGGGGTTTGGCAGTGCATTGAACCACATTAGTACATTTCACATGACATCAAGGTGAATAGATGTGTGCAGATGAGGTCATTGTTTGTTTCCTTTCAGTGCTGTCTCACTAAGGCAGGAAAAGCAGGTGGTATAGAAAAACCAGTGAATGTCGGATTGTGGTTGGGATGTGTGATGTCTCTATGGTTGGTTAATTTGTTTATGGATGGGTTGTTAGAGAGGTGAATGCAAGTTTTGTAGAGAGGGGCAAGTATGCAGTCTGTTGTGGATGAGAGGGCTTGGGAAGTGAGTCAGTTTTTGTTCGCTGATGATACAGCACTGTTGGCTGATTTGGGTGAGAAGCTGCAGAAGTTTGTAACTGAGTTTGGTAAGGTGTGTGAAAGAAGAAAGCAGAGAGTAAATGTGAAAAAGTGCGAGATTATTAGGTTCAGTAGGGTTGAGGGTTAAGTTGATTGGGAGGTAAGTTTGAGTGGAGAAAAAGTGGAGGAAGTGAAGCGTTTAAGATATCTGGGAGTGGATTTGGCAGCGGATGGAACCATGGAAGTGGAAGTGAGTCGCAGGATGGGGGGAGGGGGTGAAGGTTCTGGGAGTGTTGAAGAATGTGCGGAAGGTGAGAATGTTATCTTGGAGAGCAAAAAAAAAAATGGGTATGTTTGAAGGAATAGTGGTTACAACAATGTTATATGGTTGTGGGGCATGGGCTATAGATAGGGTTATGCAAAGGAGGGTGGATGTGCTGGAAATGAGATGTTTGAGGACAATATGTGGTGTGAGGTAGTTTGATCGAGTAAGTGGTGAAAGGGTAAGAGAGATTTTTTTTTTTTTTTTTTTTTTTTTTTTTTTTTTTTTTTTTTTTTTTTGTCGCTGTCTCCCGCGTTTGCGAGGTAGCGCAAGGAAACAGACGAAAGAAATGGCCCAACCCACCCCCATACACATGTATATACACACGTCCACACATGCAAAATATACATACCTACACAGCTTTCCATGGTTTACCCCAGACGCTTCACATGCCCCGATTCAATCCACTGACAGCACGTCAACCCCGGTATACCACATCGCTCCAATTCACTCTATTCCTTGCCCTCCTTTCACCCTCCTGCATGTTCAGGCCCCGATCACACAAAATCTTTTTCACTCCATCTTTCCACCTCCAATTTGGTCTCCCTCTTCTCCTCGTTCCCTCCACCTCCGACACATATATCCTCTTGGTCAATCTTTCCTCACTCATTCTCTCCATGTGCCCAAACCATTTCAAAACACCCTCTTCTGCTCTCTCAACCACGCTCTTTTTATTTCCACACATCTCTCTTACCCTTACGTTACTTACTCGATCAAACCACCTCACACCACACATTGTCCTCAAACATCTCATTTCCTGCACATCCATCCTCCTGCGCACAACTCTATCCATAGCCCACGCCTCGCAACCATACAACATTGTTGGAACCACTATTCCTTCAAACATACTCATTTTTGCTTTCCGAGATAATGTTCTCGACTTCCACACATTCTTCAAGGCTACCAGAATTTTCGCCCCCTCTCCCACCCTATGATCCACTTCCGCTTCCATGGTTCCATCCGCTGCCAAATCCACTCCCAGATATCTAAAACACTTCACTTCCTCCAGTTTTTCTCCATTCAAACTTACCTCCCAATTGACTTGACCCTCAACCCTACTGTACCTAATAACCTTGCTCTTATTCACATTTACTCTTAACTTTCTTCTTTCACACACTTTACCAAACTCAGTCACCAGCTTCTGCAGTTTCTCACATGAATCAGCCACCAGCGCTGTATCATCAGCGAACAACAACTGACTCACTTCCCAAGCTCTCTCATCCCCAACAGACTGAATACTTGCCCCTCTTTCCAAAACTCTTGCATTCACCTCCCTAACAACCCAATCCATAAAGAAATTAAACAACCATGGAGACATCACACACCCCTGCCGCAAACCTACATTCACTGAGAACCAATCACTTTCCTCTCTTCCTACACGTACACATGCCTTACATCCTCGATAAAAACTTTTCACTGCTTCTAACAACTTGCCTCCCACACCATATATTCTTAATACCTTCCACAGAGCATCTCTATCAACTCTGTCATATGCCTTCTCCAGATCCATAAATGCTACATACAAATCCATTTGCTTTTCTAAGTATTTCTCACATACATTCTTCAAAGCAAACACCTGATCCACACATCCTCTACCACTTCTGAAACCACACTGCTCTTCCCCAATCTGATGCTCTGTGTAGTAATAAAAAGAGTGTAGTTGAGAGAGCAGAAGAGGGTGTATTGAAATGGTTTAGTCACATGGAAAGAATGAGTGAGGAAAGATTGACCAAGAGGATATATGTGTCAGAGGTGGATGGAACGAGAAGTGGGAGACCAAATTAGAGGTGGAAGGATAGAGTTATAAAGATTTTGAGCGATTGTGGCCTGAACATGCAGGAGGGTGAAAGGCGTGCAGGGAATAGAGTGAATTGGAATGATGTGGTATGCTGGGGTTGATGTACTGTCAATGGATTGAACCAGGGCATCTGAGGCATCTGGGGTAAACCTTTGAAAGTTTTGTGGGGCCTGGATGTGGAAAGGGAGCTGTGGTTTCGGTGCATTACACATGACAGGTAGAGACTGAGTGTGAACGGATGTGGCCTTTTTTGCCTTTTCCTAGCACTACCTTGCATGCATGCAGGGTAGGGGGGTGCCATTTCATGTGTGGCGGGATGGCGGAGGGAATGGATGAAGGCAGCATGTATGAATATGTACATGTGTATAAACGTATATGTCTGTGTATGTATATGTATGTATACGTTGAAATGTAAAGGTATGTATATGTGTATGTGGGTGAGTTGTTTCCTTGCGTTACCTCGCTAACGCGGGAGACAGCGACAAAGTATAATGAATGATAAGTATATTATAAATAGAAAACTAGACTATAGTGATGCTATTCTATTGCACTTAAACCTTTACAAGGTGGGTTAATTCTGTAGATTCCTCCTGTACATACAAAAACAAAAGCAGGAGTTGAAACTTCATATGATGTTGCTTGCCATCCAAATAGTGAACTTAGTGTGAGGTTGACCACCTTTTAAGGGTTAGAATTTATTTTTGCAATAAAAGGGATTAGATGTTTTTTGTTTTTATTCATTTGTATAGTAGTCATGATCCCATATGTTAATTATACTGGTTTTTGTTCATCTAGGTATTATTGAGTACCTGAATCCGGGTGAAGCAAAGAATGCATTTCGCAAGTTGGCCTACTCAAGATTCAAGTACTCCCCTCTCTACCTAGAATGGGCTCCAGTGCAGATATTTAAAACAGAATTCACCATGAAGCCACAGAAGGAAAAAGGTCTTCCTCAAGAAAAGGAGAATATTTCTGGTCTGTAGGACAAATTATTTTTTAAATCTTTTTTGAGAACTGCTTGTAGTTGATCATGACCCTGCAAGAGCTCTGTAGTAATCATCTTTATCATTTCTATGCCTGATAGTCCAGTTGCCCAATAATTAGTCCATCAATTATCCAATATACAGGTTCTATGAATAAGGCTAGCCCTTTCATCCCCTTTGACAGTACCTGACAAAATTTGATATAACAGCCATCGTTGTAATGAAATTTGCAGGACAGCCATCCACAAGGTATCCTTCAAGATATCAACTACCAGGAATTTATCTTCTGGCTTAGTATTTTTTGTCTAGTTTTTTATAGTAGTGAGCAATTCTATTCTGTAAGAAATTATTTATTTATTTATTTTGCTTTGTCGCTGTCTCCCGCGTTAGCGAGGTAGCGCAAGAAAACAGACGAAAGAATGGCCCAACCCACCCACATGCACATGTATATACATACATGTCCAAACACGCAAATATACATACCTATACATCTCAATGTACACATATATATACACACACAAACATATACATATATATACACATGTACATAATTCATACTTTCTGCCTTTATTTATTCCCATCGCCACCTCGCCACACATGGAATAACAACCCCCTCCCCCCTCATGTGTGCGAGGTAGCGCTAGGAAAAGACAACAAAGGCCCCATTTGTTCACACTCAGTCTCTAGCTGTCATGTAATAATGCACCGAAACCACAGCTCCCTTTCCACATCCAGGCCCCACAGAACTTTCCATGGTTTACCCCAGACGATTCACATGCCCTGATTCAATCCATTGACAGCACGTCAACCCCGGTATACCACATCATTCCAATTCACTCTATACCTTGCACGCCTTTCACCCTCCTGCATGTTCTGGCCCCGATCACTCAAAATCTTTTTCACTCCATCTTTCCACCTGCAATTTGGTCTCCCACTTCTCGTTCCCTCCACCTCTGACACATATATCCTCATGGTCAATCTTTCCTCACTCATTCTCTCCATGTGACCAAACCATTTCAAAACACCCTCTTCTGCTCTCTCAACCACACTCTTTTTATTTCCACACATCTCTCTTACCCGTACATTACTTACTCAATCAAACCACCTCACACCACATATTGTCCTCAAACATCTCATTTCCAGCACATCTACCCTCCTACGCACAACTCTATCCATAGCCCATGCCTCGCAGCCATACAACATTGATGGAACCACTATTCCTTCAAACATAGCCATTTTTGCTTTGCGAGATAATGTTCTCGACTTCCACACATTCTTCAAAGCTCCCAGAATTTTCACCCCCTTTCCCACCCTATGATTCACTTCCGCTTCCATGGTTCCATCCGCTGCCAGATCCACTCCCAGATATCTAAAACACTTTACTTCCTCCAGTTTTTCTCCATTCAAACTTACCTCCCAATTGACTTGACCCTCAACCCTACTGTACCTAATAACCTTGCTCTTATTCACATTTACTCTTAACTTTCTTCTTTCACACACTTTACCAAACTCAGTCACCAGCTTCTGCAGTTTCTCTCATAAATCAGCCACCAGCACTGTATCATCAGCGAACAACAACTGACTCACTTCCCAAGCTCTCTCATCCGCAACAGACTGCATACTTGCCCCTCTTTCCAAAAAATCTTGCATTCACCTCCCTAACAACCCCATCCATAAACAAATTAAACAGCCATGGAGACATCACACAGCACTGCCGCAAACCTACATTCACTGAGAACCAATCACTTTCCTCTCTTCCTACACGTACACATGCCTTACATCCTTGATAAAAACTTTTCACTGCTTCTAACAACTTGCCTCCCACACCATATATTCTTAATACCTTCCACAGAGCATCTCTATCAACTCTATCATATGCCTTCTCCAGATCCATAAATGCTACATACAAATCCATTTGCTTTTCCAAGTATTTTTCACATACATTCTTCAAAGCAAACACCTGATCCACACATCCTCTACCACTTCTGAAACCACACTGCTCTTCCCCAGTCTGATGCTCTGTACATGCCCTCACCCTCTCAATCAGTACCCTCCGATATGATTTGCCAGGAATACTCAACAAACGTATACTTCTGTAATTTGAGCACTCACTCTTATCCCCTTTGCCTTTGTGCAGTGGCACTATGCAAGCATTCTGCCAATCCTCAGGCACCTCACCATGAATCATACATACATTAGATAACCTTACCAACCAGTCAATAATACAGTCACTCCCTTTTTTAATAAATTCCACTGCAATACCATCCAAACCTGCTGCCTTGCCGGCTTTCATCTTCCGCAACGCTTTTACTACCTCTTCTCTGTTTACCAAATCATTTTCCCTGACCCCCTCACTTTGCACACCACCTCTACCAAAACACCCTATATCTGCCACTCTATCATCAAACACATTCAACAAACCTTCAAAATACTCGCTCCATCTCCTTCTCACATCACCACTATTTGTTATCACCTCCCCATTAGCCCCCTTCACTGAAGTTCCCATTTGCTCCCTTGTCTTACACACTTTATTTACCTCCTTCCAAAACATCTTTTTATTCTCCCTAAAATTTAATGATACTCTCTCACCTCAACTCTCATTTGCCCTCTTTTTCACCTCTTGCACCTTTCTCTTGACCTCCTGCCTCTTTCTTTTATACATCTCCCACTCAATTGCATTTTTTCCCTGCAAAAATCATCCAAATGCCTCTTTCTTCTCTTTCACCAATAATCTTACTTCTTCATCCCACCACTCACTACCCTTTCTAATCAACCCACCTCCCACGCTTCTCATGCCACAAGCATCTTTTGCGCAATCCATCACTGCTTCCCTAAATATATCCCATTCCTCCCCCACTCCCCTTACCTTCTTTGTTCTCACCTTTTTCCATTCTGTACTCAGTCTCTCCTGGTACTTCCTCACACAAGTCTCCTTCCCAAGCTCACTTACTCTCACCACTCTCTTCACCCCAACATTCTCTCTTCTTTTCTGAAAACCCCTACAAATCTTCACCTTTGCCTCCACAAGATAATGATCAGACATCCCTCCAGTTGCACCTCTCAGCACATTAACATCCAAAAGTCTCTCTTTCGTGCGCCTATCAATTAACACGTAATCCAATAATGTGCTCTGGCCATCTCTCCTACTTACATACGTATACTTATGTATATCTCGCTTTTTAAACCAGGTATTCCCAATCACCATTCCTTTTTCAGCACATAAATCTTCAAGCTCTTCACCATTTCCATTTACAACACTGAACACCCCATGTATACCAATTATTCCCTCAACTGCCACATTACTTACCTTTGCATTCAAATCACCCATCATTATAACCCGGTCTTGTGCATCAAAACCACTAACACACTCATTCAGCTGCTCCCAAAACACTTGCCTCTCATGATCTTTCTTCTCATGCCCAGGTGCATATGCACCAATAGTCACCCATCTCTTTCCATCAACTTTCAGTTTTACCCCTATCAATCTAGAATTTACTTTCTTGCACTCTATCACATACTCCCACAACTCCTGTTTCAGGAGTGGTGCTACTCCTTCCCTTGCTCTTGTCCTCTCATTAACTCCTGACTTTACTCTTAAGACATTCCCAAACCACTCTTCCCCTTTACCCTTGAGCTTTGTTTCACTCAGAGCCAAAACATCCAGGTTCCTTTCCTCAAACATACTACCTATCTCTCCTTTTTTCTCATCTTGGTTACATCCACACACATTTAGACACCCCAATCTGAGCCTTCGAGGAGGATGAGCACTCCCCGCGTGACTCCTTCTTCTGTTTTCCCTTTTAGAAAGTTAAAATACAAGGAGGGGAGGGTTTCCAGCCCACCGCTCCCGTCCCCTTTAGTCGCCCTCTACGACAAGCTCCAGTGCAAGAGTTAAGGCTCATGTTTTTCTAGACATCAGATCCTGCACGTCCTTTCTCTCATCATCATTTTACTACAATTGACTCCTGATGTGGAATCTAACATGTGGTTAAATAAAACTGCATTTTTCCTTGCAGGATTTTATTTCTGTGATCGTATGATAAATAATCAAAGATGGTAAAGGCATGTATAGAGCATCAGATTGGGGAAGAGCAGTGTGGTTTCAGAAGTGGTAGAGGATGTGTGGATCAGGTGTTTGCTTTGAAAAATGTATAGGAGAAATACTTAGAAAAACAGATGGATTTGTATGTAGCATTTATGGATCTGGAGAAGGTATGTGATAGGGTGTATAGAGATGCTTTGTAGAAGGTTTTAAGAGTATTTGGTGGGGGAGGTAAGTTGCTAGAAGCAGTGAAAAGTTTTTACTAAGGAAGTAAGGCATGTGTACGAGTAGGAAGAGAGAAAAGTGATTGGTTTCCAGTGAATGTTGGTTTGCGGTAGTGGTGCGTTATGTCTCCATGGTTGTTTAATTTGTTTATGGATGGGGTTGTTAGGGAGGTGAATGCAAGAGTTTTGGAAAGAGGGGCAAGTATGCAGTCTGTGGTGAATGAGAGGGCTTGGGAAGTGAGTCAGTTGTTGTTCGCTGATGATACAGTGCTGGTGGCTGATTTGGGTGAGATACTGCAGAAGCTGGTGACTGAGTTTGGTAAAGTGTGTGAGAGAAGATAGTTGAAAGTAAATGTGAATAAGAGCATGGTTATTAGGTACAGTAGGGTTGAGGGACAAGTTAATTGGCAGGTAAGTTTGAATGAAGAAAAACTGGAAGAAGTGAAGTGTTTTAGATATCTGGGAGTGGATTTAAAAGTGGATGGAACCATGGAAGCAGAAGTGAGTCACAGGGTGGGGGAGGGGGTGAAGGTTCTGCGAGAGTTGAAGAATGTGTGGAAGGTGAGAACGTTATCTCGGAGAGCAAAAATGGGTACGTTTGAAGGAATAGTATTTCCAACAATGTTATGTGGTTGCGAGGCAAGGGCTATTGATAGGTTTGTGTGGAGGAGGGTGGATGTGTTGGATATGAAATGTTTAAGGACAATATGTGGTGTGAGGTGGTTTGATTGAGTAAGTAATGAAAGGATAAGAGAGATGTGCGGTAATAAAAAGTGTGGTTGAGAGAGCAGAAGAGGGTGTGTTGAAATGGTTTGGACACATGAAAAGAATGAGTGACGAAAAATAGACAAAGAGGATATATGTGTTAGAGGTGGAGGGAGCTAGGAGAAGTGGGAGACCAAATTGGAGGTGGAAGGATGGAGTGAAAAAGATTTTGAGCATTCGGTGTCTGAACATACAGGAGGGTGAAAGGCTTGCAAGGAATAGAGTGAATCAGAACGATGTGGTATACCTGGATTGATGTGCTGTCAGTGGATTGAATCAGTGTCTGGGGTAAACCACAGAAAGTTCTGTGGGGCCTGGATGTGGAAAGGGAACTGTGGTTTTGGTGCATTTCACATGACAGGGAGAGACCGAGTGTGAACAAATGTGGCCTTTTTTTGTCTTTTCCTGGTGCTACTTCGCACAGGTGTGTGTATGTGTTTGTGTGTGTGTGCTATTTTGTGTGTGGTGGGGTGGCAACGGGAATGGATGAAGGCAGCAAGTATGAATATGTACATGTGTATATATGTATATGTCTGTGTATGTATATGTATGTATATGTTGAAATGTATATGTGTGTGTATGGGCGTTTTTGTACATACATGTGTATGTGAGTGGGTTGGGCCATTTCCTCATCTGTTTCCTTGCGCTACCTCGCTTACACGGGAGATGGTGGTTAAGTATCATAACAATGATAATAACAGTTAATGTGAGACAGGATCATTCTTGTCTGTTATTATGAACAAAGATTATAAGTTAGTTTTATATATAAAGATGAGAAAGTATCATTTTTTTTTGAGCATCGAAAAAGGATGCTAACAAGGAAGCATGCAGGGCAGATATCCTGTTAGGGAGGTAGTGCCAAGAACAGATGAAAACCATCAGCCAACAAATGATTTTTTAGCATGATTTCCAATGAAATCACTTATGTCTGACAAATATTCTTGATTTTTTTATGTGATCAGTACGTATGATGATAACAGTGCAGTTGATGTATTGTGTTTACATTTTCAAGAAGCATTCGATAAAGTCCCACATCAAAGGTTACAAGCAAAAGCTGTCTCATGATATATGTGGGGTTTTACTTTGATGGGGATGGGGAAAAAGAATACTTGCCATGTATTCCCCATGTGTCGTAGAAGGTGACTAAGGGGTGCGGGAGTGGGGGCTGCAACCCTCCCTTGTATTTTGATTTCTAAAGGGGGAAACAGAAGAAGGAGTCAAGCAGGGAGTGCCCATCCTCCTTGAAAGATCAGACTGGGGTGTCTAAATGTGTGTGGATATAACCAAGATGAGAAGAAAGGAGAGATAGGTAATGTGTTTGAGGAAAGGAACCTGGATGTTTTGGCTCTGAGTGAAACGAAGCTCAAGGGTAAAGGGGACGAGTGGCATGGGAATGTCTTGGGAGTAAAGTCAGGGGTTGGTGAGAGGACAAGAGCAAAGGAAGGAGTAGCACTACTCTTGAAGTATGAGTTGTGGGAGTATGTGATAGAGTGTAAGAAAGTTTATTCTAGATTGATGTGGGTAAAACTGAAAGTGGATGGTGAGAGATTGGTGATTATTGGTTCATATGCACCTGGTCATAAGAAGAAAGATCATGAGAGGCAAGTTTTTTGGAAGCAGCTCAGTGAGTGTGTTAGTAACTTTGATGCACAAGACCAGGTTATAGTGATGGGTGATTTGAATGCAAAGGTGAGTAATGTGGCAGTTGAGGGTATAATTGGTGTACATGTGGTGTTCATTGTTGTAAATGGAAGTGGTGAAGAGCTTGAAGATTTGTGTGCTGAAAAAGGACTGGTGATTGGGAATACCCGGTGTAAAAAGAGATGTACATAAGTATACATATGTGAGTAGGAGAGATGGTCAGAGGATGTTATTGGATTACATGTTGATTGATAAGTGTGTAAAAGAGACTTTTGGATCTTAATGTGCTGAGTGGGGTTGCTGGAGGGAAGTCTGATCACTATCCTGTGGAGGCAAAGGTGAAGTTTTGTAGAGGTTTCCAGAAAAGAAGAGAGAATGTTGGGGAGAAGAGAGTGGTGAGAGTCAGTGGATCTTAATGTGCTGAGAGGGGCTGCTGGAGGGACGTCTGATCACTATCCTGTGGAGGCAAAGGTGAAGCTATGTAGAGGTTTCCAGAAAAGATGAGAGAATGTTGGGGAGAAGAGAGTGGTGAGAGTAAGTGAGCTTGGAAAGGAGACTGGTGTGAGGAAGTACCAGTAGAGATTGAGTGTAGAATGGCTAAAGGTGAGAGGAAATGATGTGAGTGGAGTGGTTGAGGAATGGGATGTATTTAGGGAAGCAGTGATGGCTTGTGCAAAAGATGCCTGTGGCATGAGAAAGGTGGGAGGCGGGCAGATTAGGAAGGGGAGTGAGGGGTGGGATGAAGAAGTAAGGTTGTTAGTGAAAGAGAAGAGAGAGGCGTTTGGATGATTCTTGCAGGGAAGTAGTGCAATGGCTGTAAGATGTATAAAAGAAAGAGGCAGGAGGTCAAGAGAAAGGTGCAAGAGGTAAAAAAGAGGGCAAATTAGAGTTGGTGTGAGAGAGTATCATTGAATTTCGGGGAGAATAAAAAGATGTTTTGATAGGAGGTAAATGAAGTGCATAAGACAAGAGAACAAATGGGAATATCAGTGAAGGGGGCAAATGGAGAGATAATAACAAGTAGTGATGAAGTGAGGAGGAGATGGAGTGAGTATTTTGAAGGTTTGTTGAATGTGTTTGATGATAGAGTGGCAAATTTAGGGTGTTTTGGTTGAGGTGGTGTGCGAAGAGAGAGGGTCAGGAAGAAAGGCTTGGTAAACAGAGAAGAGGTGTGAAAGCTCTGTGGAAATGAAAGCAGGTAAGGCAATGGGTTTGTATGATGTTGCAGTGGGATTTATCAAAAAAAAGGGGGTGACTGTGTTGTTGATTGGCTGGTAAGAATATTCAGTGTATGTATGAATCATGGTGAAGTGCCTGAAGATTGGCGGAATGCATGCATAGTGCCATTGTACAAAGGCAAAGGGGTTAAAGATGAGTGTTCAAATTACAGAGGCATAAGTTTGTTGAGTGTGATTTCAGAAGTGGTAGAGGATGTGTGGATCAGGTGTTTGCTTTGAAAAATGTATGTGAGAAGTGCTTGGAAAAAACAGATGGATTTGTATGTAGCATTTATGGATCTGGAAAAGGCATATGATAGGGTTGGTAGAGATGCTTTGTGGAAGGAATTAAAAGTGTATGTTGTGGGAGGTAAGTTGCTAGAAGGAGTGAAAAGTTTTTATCAAGGATGTAAGGCATGTGTACGAGTAGGAAGAGAGGAAAGTGACTGTTTCTCAGTGAATGTCGGTTTGCAGTAGGGGTGCGTGATGTCCCCATGGTTGTATAAGTTCTTTATGGGTGGAGTGGTTAGGGAGGTGAATGCATGAGTTTTGGAAAGAGGGGCAAGTATACAGTCTGTTGCAGATGAGAGAGCCTGGGAAGTGAGTCAGTTGTTGTTTGCTGATGATACAGCGCTGGTGGCTGATTCGGGTGAGAAACTGCAGAAGTTGGTGACTGAGTTTGGTAAAGTGTATGAAATAGAAAGCTGAGTAAACATGGATAAGAGCAAGGTTATTAGGTTCAGTAGGGTTAAGGGACAAGTGAATTGGGAGGTAAGTTTGAATGGAGAAAATGGAGGAAGTGAAGTGTTTTAGATATCTGGTAGTGGATTTTGCAGCAGATGGAACCATGGAAGCGGAAGTGAGTCACAGGATGGGGAGGGGCTAAGGTTCTTGGAGCGTTGAAGAATGTGTGAAAGGCGAGAACGTTATCTCAGAGAGCAAAAATGGGTATGTTTGAAGGAATAGTAGTTCCAACAATGTTATATGGTTGTAAGGCATGAGCTATAGATAGGGTTGTGGGGAGGAGGTGGATGTGTCGGAAATGAGATGTTTGAGGACAATAGTGGTGTGAGGTGGTTTGATCGAGTAAGTAATAACAAGGTAAGAGAGATGTGTAGTAATAAGAAGAGTGTGGTTGAGAGAGCAGAAGAGTATGTATTGAAATGGTTTGGTCACATGGAGAGAATGAGTGAGGAAAGATAGACAAAGAGGATATATGTGTCAGAGGTGGAGCAAAAGAAGAGAAGTAGGAGAGCAAATTGGAGGTGGAAGGATGGAGTGAAAAGTTTTTGAGCGATTGGGGCATAAACATACAGGAGGGTGTAAGGTATGTAAGGAATAGAGTGAATTGGAACGATGTCGTATTCTGGGATGGACGTGCTGTCAATGGATTGAACCAGGGCATGTGAAGCATCTGGGGTAAACCGTGGAAAGTTTTGTGAGGCCTTGATGTGGAAAGGGAGCTGTGATTTTGATGCATTACACATGACAGGTAGAGACTGAGTGTGAACGATTGTGGCCTTTTGTTGTCTTTTTCTAGTGCTACCTCGTGCACATATGGGGGTAGGGGGGTGCCATTTCATGTGTGGTGGGTTTGCAGTGGGAATGGATGAAGGCAGCATGTCTGAAGATGTACGTGTGTGTATATATGTATATGTCTGTGTATGTATATGTATGTAGACATTGAAAGGTATAGGTATATATATGTGTGTGTGTGGGTGTTTATGTATATACATGTGTATGTGGATGGGTTAGGCCATTCTTTTGGCTGTTTCCTTGTGCTACCTTGCTATGCAGGAGACAGCGAAAAAGTATAATGAATAGATAAAAAAGATGTTTTGGAAGGAGGTAAATAAAGTGCATAAGACAAGAGAAGAAATGGGAACATCAGTGAAGGGGGCTTATGGGAAGGTAATAACAAGTAGTGGTGTAGTGAGAGGGAGATGGAGTGAGTATTTTGAAGGTTTGTTGAATGCGTTTGATGATAAAATGGCAGATATAGGGTGTTTTGGATGTGGTGGTGTGCAAAGTGAAAGGGTCAGGGAGAATGGTTTCATAAACAGAGAAGAGGCAGTGAAAGTTTTGCGGAAGATGAAAGCCGGTAAGGCGGCAGGTTTGGATGGAATTGCAGTGGAATTTATTATAAAAAGGGGGCGACTGTGTTGTTGGCTGGTTGGTAAGGATATTCAGTACATGTATGGTTCATAGTGAAGTGCCTGAGGATTGATGGAATGCATGCATAGTGCCATTGTACAAAGGCAAAGGGATAAAGGTGGGTGTTCAAATTACAGAGGTATAAGTTTATTGAGTATTCCTGGAAGATTACATGGGAGGGTATTGATTTAGAGGGTCAAGGCATGTGCAGAACATCAGATTAGGGAAGAGCAGTGTGGTTTCAGAAGTGGTAGAGGATGTGTGGTAGAGGATGTGTGCTTTGTAGAATGTATGTGAGAAACACTTAGAAAAACAAATGGATTTGTATGTAGCATTTATGGATCTGGAGAAGGCATATGATAAAGTTGATAGAGATGCTCTGTGGAAGGTATTAAGAGTATTTGGTGCGGGAGATAAGTTGCTAGAAGCAGTGAAAAGTTTTTTATCGAGGATGTAAGGCATGTGTATGAGGATGTAAGGTATGTGTATGAGTAGAATGAGAGGAAAGTGATTGGTTCCCAGTGAATGTTGATTTGCGGCAGGGGTGCGTGATGTCTCCATGGTTGTTTAATTCGTTTATTGACTGGGTCTTTAGAGAGGAGAATGCAAGAGTTTTGGAGAGTGGGGCAGATATACAGTCTGTTGTGGATGAGAGAGCTTGGTAATTGAGTCAGTTGTTGTTCGCTGATGATACAGCACTGGTGGCTGATTCGGGTGAGAAACTGCAGAAGTTGGTGACTGAGTTTGGTAAAGTGTGTGAAAGAAGAAAGCTGAGAGTAAATGTGAATAAGAACAAGGTTATTAGGTTCAGTAGGGTTGAGGGACAAGTAAATTGAGAGGTAAGTTTGAATGGAGAAAAACTAGAGGATGTGAAGTATTTTAGATATCTGGGAGTGGATTTAGTAGGGTATGGAACCATGGAAGTGGAAGTGAGTCATAGGGTTGGGGAGAGGGCGAAGGTTCTGGGAGCATTGAAGAATGTGTGGAAGGTGAGAACGTTATCTCGGAGCGCAAAAATGGATATGGTTGAAGGAATAGTGGTTCCAACAATGTTGTATGGTTGTGAGGCATGGGATATAGATAGGGTTGTGGGGAGGAGGGTGGATGTGTTGGAAATGAGATGTTGAGGACGATATGTGGTGTGAGGTGGTTTGATCGAGTAAGTAATGAAAGGGTAAGAGAGATATGTGATAATAAAAAGTGTGGTTGGGAGAGCAGAAGAGGGTGTTTTGAAATGGTTTGGACACTTGGAGAGAATGAATGAGGAAAGATTGACAAAGAGGGTATATGTGTCAGAGGTGGAGGGAACGAGGAGAAGTGGGAGACCAAATTGGAGTGGAAGGATGAAGTGAAGAATATTTTGAGCAATTGGCACCTGAACATGCAGGAGGGTGAAAGGCGTGCAAGGAATAGAGTGAATTGGAACGATGTTGTATACCGGGGTCAACATGCTGTTAATGGATTGAACCAGGGTGTGTGATGTGTCTGGGGTATACAATGGATAGTTTTGTAGGGCCTGGATGTGGAAAGGGAGCTGTGGTTTCGATGCATTACAGACAGGTAGAGACTGTGTGTGAACGAATGTGGCTTTTGTTGTCTTTTCCTAGCGCTACCTCACGCGTGTGTGGGGGTAGGGGGGAGCCGTTTCATGTGTGGCCAGGTGGTGACAGGAATGGATGAAGACAGCAGGTATGAATATGTACATGTGTATATATGTATATGTCTGTGTATGTATATATATGTATACGTTGAAATGTATAGGTATGTGTATGTGCGTGTGTGGGCATGTATGTATGTACATGTGTATGTGGATGGGTTGGGCCATTCTTTCGTCTGTTTCCTTGCGCTACCTCGCTAACATGGTAGACAGCGACAAAGTATAACAAATGGGGAAATATATTAAAAAGCCACGGTGACATTACACAGCCCTGCCTCACACCTGCATGTATCCCAAAACTTTTGCTTAGCCCTACATCCACTCTTACACATGCATTTGCTCCCCTGTAGAAGGTTTTTACATCATCCAACATTTGTCCCCATATACCGTATATCCTTAACACATCCCACAAAGCATTCCACTCAATTGTCTTATGCTTTCTCCAGGTCATCAAAGCTGCATTCAAATTCTTACCTATCACTAAATACTTTTCCATGATCATCTTTACAACAAAATCTCATCCACACACTCTACCTTTCTTAAAACCCCTTTGCTCTTCACTTATTTTGCATTCAGTTACTTCCATCACTCTGTCTTTTAATATTCGTGCATACACTTTTCTTGGTATAGTTAAAAGACTTATTCCCCTATAATTGCTACATACATCCTCTGCACCTTTTCATTTGAATAAAAGAACAATAAAGCTTTCTCCCAATCCTTAGGCACAACCATTTGTGTCCATGCTAAATTACATAAGATGCATACATTATCACACTTTCTCCTCCATACTTCAGCATTTCAGCTGTAATCCCATCCACTTCAGGTGCCTTTCCTACCTTCAGCTTCTCCATTCTTCCTTACATCATACCTTCACTTCTCCTTGATCCTCATTCACACAAAAACCTGCAAAATGGTCAGTCTCCAAAGAATCCTCCCACAACTCTAGCATCCAGCACAGCCTTTCTCAGTCTTTCATCCACTGCCAGATAGTCAATCAAAGCCTTTTGTTCTTCTTCATCATTCCTCATCCATATATATCTGTAGATCATCGTGTGTTGAAAGAAGGTGTTTGTAAGGAATAAACCACTCTCAGCACAAATATCCACAAGGTAGCTTCCCTGCTCATTTACTTCAAGTACTTTCCATTTACCAACTATCTCACCAATTCCATCACATCCCACTTTCGTATTCATATCACTCAATATGACCATGTTTCTCTTTCTCAAAGCCATTTATACAGTCTTTCAGATTCCTTCAGAAAACCTTCATTTCATCCTTACCTTGTAGTGTTCATATTCACAGGTGCATATACACATATCCTTGCATTTTTCACAATCCCAGTCTCCTTTCACCCACACTATTCTTGATTCATTCCATCCATGTTCTGTAGCACCCTTCCACACTTTTGGTGATAGCAGAATTGCACATCCTTCTTTCTCTCTTCCCTGATTATTTTCACTCATTCCCGTCTGTACCATACCTCCCTTCTTCCATGCCCTCCCATTGCTTGCATTCATCTTCTCCATTTGCTCTCCACATACCCTATCTGAGGGTATGGGTTTCCCCTATCCCCAGCTTATCCATGCTGCAATTTTTATACTTCACAATCTTCCTTCTTTTAGTCTTCCCAGTCATCCCATTCACATTAAGTGCCATCACCCTCAATCACTTGTTTCTTTTAACCCTCGGCATAATTGGTGGACTCCAGTGCCACTTCTTGACCTTTTATGCCTCAATCTTGACAGGTCAATGGTGGAGGGCAACTCCAGTGCAGTGTTTCCGGAGGCAGCGAGGCTCAAAAACTGTCAAAACTAAAAGTAACAGTACACTTAAGGTGTTTGTCCAGATCTAAAACTATTTCCTTGATGTAATTGGGCGACCTCCTCTCCCTAGTGCTGAAACTCAATACTTTACCCATTTCTGATCATCTTTACATAGCAGCACCTCCAAACTCGTTGGTTATAATACTGCCACTACATATGAGTGCATTTGGTTATTTTTGGAAGAAAGGAAATTGTTGATGAAAAAGAGGAGAGGACAGAACCATGAGGAATGCTGCTGGTAATAGCGAAAGGTGGGATAGGCTGTTCCTTCAACAACCATAGACATTGGTTTGCCAGAGAGGAAGTGAGATATGAGGGTGCAAAGTACCCTAAGGAACATATTTGAAGTCCAGAATATATATTTATTTATTTATTATATTTATTATACTTTGTCGCTGTCTCCCGCGTTTGCGAGGTAGCGCAAGGAAACAGACGAAAGAAATGGCCCAACCCCCCCCA